>NW_028324799.1:0-10118 GCF_052110815.1 Crocodylus siamensis
TCACTCCAGAAGCTGAGTCGTCTTCGGAACAAAAAGCCAGCAAGTGGAGCTGTGAACCTACTGGTGATCTCCTAGTGCGCCTGAGACGGCTTAATCAAAGTTCAGAAAATTAGATAAGAAAGTAAAAGGGAAACATTTAGGCTGTGTTTGATCTCATAAAAGGGAAAATATGGTGGGAATCTTAATGTGCCTTGTTGTTATCTGCATAATGAAAGTAGCAGGATTGCGTAGCCTTAGCTGCTGGCCTATGCCCCCGCTTTCCCCAATTGTTTCCCCAGGGAGAAATTTGTATGTTGACATGATGGAAAGAATTGCAGGTACTTTTAATCTTACCAACTGCTGGGCCTGTGGGGGGCTCCGGGAGGCCGGAGGCCAGTGGCCTTGGAGGGCTTTTCCTTTGGCCCCGAAGTGGCTAATAAGTAGTAAGGCAGATGTTAAGGGTACTAGTCAAAAATGGGATGAGAACCACAGTTGGGAACTTTCCCAAGTGGCGTTGGGAGAGTATTGCATCAGTAATAATGGTACAGGAAAGAGGTTGGGACACAGCCGTTGCATATGGACTTTAAAAGTAAGGTGGATGAACCTTACAAAATTAGAACGGCTTTATTATCCTAATAGCCCAGGGTATAATCGGCTAGTGTGGCAGCATCCTAATGGAACAGTTGTGTGGTTTAATAAGTATTGGAGTGCCACAAATCGAAGTGATGATCAGACAGATTGTACAGACAAGAACCAGGATGGGCTATGGGAATGTTCCATGAAAGGAGGCCACGCAGTCGCTGGTCCTTTGGGTCCAGAAGGAGGCTTGGGGTTTCCCAAGATGCCCTATGGTTGGGCCCCTTCAAATGCCACCAATAGAGAAAATAGGGCCTTAAGAGGATACTATTGGATTTGCGGACGACGGGCCTATACAATACTACCACAAGGGTGGACAGGAACTTGCTATATGGGAGTAATTGTACCAGCTTTCTTTTTGTTACCGTCTGAGGTTGGGAATAAGCTGGGAGTCTCTTTGTATGATGATTGGAAAAGGGCCAAGAGAAGTATTGATGTAAGTTTGACACAGGGTGGCTCCCAAAAGTGAAAGGAGGATGAGTGGCCCCCTCAGAGGATTATTGATTATTATGGACCACCTACATGGGCTAATGATGGGAGTTGGGGGTACCGGACACCAATATATATGCTAAATAGAATCATCAGGTTGCAGGCAGTCTTGGAAATAATTACTAACCAGACTGCCACTGCTCTCGAGTTATTGGCCCGACAGAGTTCTCAGATGAGAGCAGCCATATACCAAAATCGGATGGCCTTAGACTATTTACTTGCAGAGGATGGCAGAGTCTGCGGAAAGCTCAACCTTTCTAATTGTTGCCTCCAAATAGACGACAACGGAAAAGCGGTCTTAGAGATTGCCAAAGAGATTAGGAAAATAGCCCATGTACCGATACAAACGTGGGAAACGACATGGAATAAGGACTGGTGGTTTCAATTATTTGGAGGACCCTGGTGGAAAGAAGTAGGATTTGTGCTTCTGTGTGCTCTGACTGGTTTGATTTGTATCCCTTGCCTTATTCCTTGTCTCACTAGATTGATAACCACCACAGTAGAAGGAATGCAGGTCGCAGCAGTCCCTTTGAAAGCACAGACTGTAGCAAAAGTCATGGTCCTCAGAAAAATTCCTCGTAATTATCTTTATATGCCCAAATGAAGTAAAGAGCAGAAAGCATCTTGAGGGGGGATATTGTTAGAAATATTATTAAAAATGCATTATCAATAGTGTTGTTAGAACAGCACAGCTGCCAGCTCTCGCTCTCCCTGGTGGGAGAAGAAGGGGGGGAGATTGAAGAAAAAGCTACTAAGGGCTCTTTGTATTAAGGTATCGCTCTCTCTTTGTTCTGCAAATTTACTAACTCTTTGTTACACTAAATCACACTTCCTTTCATGCCCCCTACATTTCTCAGGCTAGATAAGAGTAATTGCCATCTTGTCCTTGGGTTTGAACTTTTTGTAACCTAAAGTACTTTCTGAGCAAGCACAATTAGCTAATACATATGAGCCTATCCGCCCCGCATACTTAAGTAGTTAATTATAATGCACATGCGATGTATGATGCGACGTCATTTCATATATGTTTGTATGAACCGGAAATGAGTTTGTAAGAGTTCCTGCTTCTGTACACGTGGCTCAGGAGAGAGGGGATAAAAGCCTGCTGAGAAGTGTTCCCCGCGGGCAGAGAGTGTGGTCTTTTGTCTTCTCTCTCTGACCCTATTTGGAAATATATACCTTTTGTATTACCAACAATGTGTGCCTAAAGGATCATTATTCATGAGCCTCCAAAGAAACGAACCGTGATTTTTACATCAGCCCCATGGACTAAGGCAGGGGTAGGCATCTTGTTTTGGCTGGTCTGCTGAAAAAAGCCCATAATGTCTACCTTGGAAAGCACCAGAGTGCCAACATGCTGGAGCCCAGAGCAGCTGCTTGCAGCCTCGTGGCTGCAGCCGGCCATGCAGCCCAGTCTGCTTGCATCAGGGCTTGCAGCCTTCCACCTTCCTGCTGGGAGCAACCCGGGCTCCGTGGGTGGCAGCAGCTGCTTAGGGCCTGGGCTGGCGGTGGTGTGCCAAGCAAAATGGCCTTGTGTGTCATGTTCAGCACACCTGCCAGGGGTTGCTGACCTCTGGGACTAAGGTGTGGCCTGAAAGCCCATCCCTTTCCCCCACCACCCCTACCTGCCTGGTTCCCTCCCGTGTGCCTGGGGGCAGCAAGAGATGCTGCCCCTCAGTGCACAGGGTCTCCAGTGGGTGCCCACCCCCACAGGGCCCTTCTCTCATTCTAGGGACCTGGGTGCACCAGAAAACAGACCTGATGATGATGGGTGCAGGGGCAGGCCCTGCTGTGAAGTCCCATGCTGCAATGTGCCCTCTGGAGCCAGGCTGCAGGGCATGCAGTTTTGCCCTTGTCCACACACACACTCTGCTGCCCTGTTGGAGCTGCACTAACGCTGTTCTTGGCTCTTCCTTTCTCTGGTGTCTTGCTCTGCTCCCCAGCCCAGTTCAGAGTGATTGGACCAGGCCAGCCAGTCGTTGTCGCCATGGGAGAGGACGCTGTCCTCCCCTGCCACCTGTCCCCCACCCATGAGTGCTGAGAGCATGGAGGTGCGGTGGCTCCAGCCTGGGTTCTCTTCCTGTGTGCACTTGTACCGAGGGGGACAGGGTCAGGACGGGCAGCAGATGTCTGCATACCGAGGCAGGACTCAACTTGTGGAGGACGACCTCACCAATGGGAGCATCTCCCTGAGAATACGCAGTGTCCGACCCTCTGACCACAGGCTGTACACCTGCTTCGCCCAGTCCAATGACTCCTCAGGTGATGCTCTTGCTGGAACTGCAGGCGACAGGTCAGTGCCTCTGCTGCACCTGCCCCAGTGTCCTGAATGGGGCTGTTGGGCTCTTATTCACTTGTCAGCACCCAGAGTCTTCTCTCGGGCTCTGGTGCCTGCAGTTTTGGTGCCTGCCGTGCTGGCAGAGGTGGCATAGACAGCAGAGGCAGGCGATGGAGAGGGGCTGAGAGGGAAGAGGGAGAATGGGGGCAGAGGAATAGGCAGAATCAGGCCTCAGTGACACTACTAAGAGTTGGTGTCTGCTCCCTGAGAGCGTCTTCAGCAGGTCTGAGGAGGGAAGCAAGCAAGCACAGTTAATGTAGATCAGTCCAGCAAACGGCCTTCTCCCATACCCTGTTCCCACCCAGGGTGCTGAGGACTGCTTGTACGGAGATGTCTGCGGCAGGGCAAAATTGCCCTGGCAGGGTGCCAGGCTGAGCATGGGGTGGGTTTCTCTCCTTGGGGAGGAGGTGAAGGGCTGAGGGACCCTGCTGGGACTGAGAAGGCAGGTGCAGGAGTCACGGTACAACAAGCTGGGTGTATGTCCCCGGTGCCTCCCACCCTGTCCAGACCACACCAAACATTTGCCTTAGAGCAAATGTTGCCAGATAGACACTGGTGTCCCAGACTATGTGTATAATGAAGGGAAGTTCTTCCAGACAACCAGTAGCTTTTTCTAGCTGGAAAAAGTCACAGGGTGGTGCTACATGTGCTATTAATGCACATGAATAAACTGCTGGGCATATTACTCTGGAGTTGATTCCTGCACAGCACATGGACCCCAGTCAAAGCAGCCCTGGGGGACAGAGGACCCAGGGCAGAAATCACTTTGGGCTGGGTGTGCCTCCGCTTTGAGTGCCCCACCTGAGTCTCCTGATGGGGCTGGTATTCAAAGGCAGGTGCTCAGCATGACACCGCTCTGAAACCTCGGAGGTGTCCCCAGGCTGAGTGCACAAGGGGACTCGGGGTGCCTTTCCCTGGGTGCACATTAACATAATGGTCACTCATGGGAGAAGCCCATAAGTCCCGGCTCTGAGCTCTGCGTGCCTCACTGTCAAGGCGCAGGGCCCTGGAAGGAGAGAGGAGATGCAAGCCCAGAGGCAGGACCAGGCTTCGAGGGTGATAGGGGAGGGGCTGCATTTTGGGGCTTCCCATCAGCCCGTGTCTGTGAAAGTTTCATCCCAGGGCAGGACTCCCAGAGTTTCCCCCTGCCCCACTACATACAACAGTGCCCCCAGGCATGGCACAGTGTGAGGGGCCAGGATATTCCTGGGTCTGGGGCTGCACATACAATCGGCACAGCAATCCCAGCATGGGGCCATGCTGCACCATGCAGACATCCCCTGAGAGACCTCACTGCTCCTTGGGATTCGTCCCCATAACCCTTCACCTGGCGCTGCACTGCCCACACTATGGCTCACCCCCAGCCTGCTCCTGGTACCTGCACACGCTCTCCTGGGAGGCCTTTGGTGCAAGGCCTGACTGAGTCCAGGTCTACTGCAACCAGGAGATATACGAGGTTCAGTGGACTTGGGAGAACGGTGAGGAAAGATTTGCTCCTGGTCCATTGGTAGCTCCTGGGGTGAGAGCGCAGGCGCAGGAGTGCCCTGAGGGCCACAGCTGGACACGGCCGGCAGAGCCCTGGGGACAGGCTGCTGGGACAGACGAGGGCCTGGCTCCCGGCGCCAGTCGCCCTGTGCCTGCAGCGCTGCAGGGGAGCGTGTCTGTGGCTGCACCGACGGCACTCAAGCCCCTCGGTCCTGACTGTGCCTTGGGGTCAGCCTGCGCCACCCGGCATGAGGGGTCACACCGAGATTCAGGACAGCCTCACACTGGCACAGAGCTCAGCTTGCAGCCTCTGACTGAAGTAGGGCTACCATATTTCCAGTTTCAAAAAAGAGGACACCTGAAAGGAAGGAGGGGGTATAATATGATTGTGGGGGTGGGGCAAAGGTATGTCTGTGCCTTGCCCCTGCCCCTCACTCCCAAGCCACAGCCACCTCAGCCCTGCAGCTGCCTGTCACTCCCAAGCCACAGGCATCTGGCACTGCTTGTTCCCTGAGCTGCCGACCCACCACCCCCTGCCTCCCGCCCTGGTGCCCCTCACTCCCGACCTGCAGCCCCCTGCTCCCCGCAGCCCTGCAAGTGTCTCCTGGAGGGCACGCAGCTCCCTGCTGCCCTCCCCAGCTCCCTGCCCTGCTGGAGAAGCCGGTGCCTCCCCTGTCCTGCTGCATGCCAGTGCCAGCGGGACACTTTGGTGCTGAGCACAGCAACATCGGGAGGACCCCAAAAGAGAACGTGTCTGGGAAAACCCAGATGTATTGTAACCCTGGACTGGAGGAGCATTGTTTGTCTTTGGTGACCTGGTGGATGAGGAGCCACTTCCCATGAGGGTCCGATGATGCCCTGAGGAAGGGGAGGTCGCTATCTCTCTTCCCTCAGTCTGGCAGAGGCTTGTGCATCCAGGGCTTGTGCTGCTGGGTCCGGTTTATTCCTGCAGTGACCCCTCTGCTGCCTCCAGGCAGGGGCAGGGCAGTGGGTGCATTATCTGGGCTTTAGCTTGGGCTCCCAGTGCACTAAGAGTCAACCATGGGGGAGGCCTGAAATCCATGAGGAGGGTCCCCGAGAAAGCCACTGCTGCCCCCAGCCCCATGTATTTGCTCACGCAGGGCTGCCACGTGAATGCCACATTCTCTTGCAGGTCACTATTTCCCATGGGAGGTGGCTCCGGCCGTGATTCTGCCCATTGTCATTCTCCTGGGCAGTTTCTGCCTCTGGCGGCAGTGCTGTGTGACAGGTAATGTAAGAAAGTGGGGCGAGTGTGGGGAGAGGTGAGCTCCTCTGAGATGGGACACGACAGGACGGACGGGGGCTCCATCCACTGCTCTGAGAGGAGCTCCAAGCACCGGGGATGGGCTGAAGCTGTGGGAGAAGTTTCTAAGCAGGCCAGACCCCAGCTCTGAGCCAGGAAAGGGGCCATGTGGATTCACACCCCTGGAGCTCAGTGAGCAACCCAAACCGGGCACTGGAAGTGCAAAGTGCTGAACCTGGGGAGAAGGCATCACCAACCCACCTGTAGGCTGAGGGATGACCTTCTGATCAGTACAGTGGCAGAAAGGGATCTCGGAGTCATAGTTGACTCAAGATGAATATGAGCCGTCAATGTGACGAAGTGATCGGTAAAGCTAACCCCACTTTGTCATGCATTAGCAGGTGCATGACGAACGGGTCCAGGGCGGTGATGCTTCCCCCCTGTGTGGCACTGGTCAGGCTGCAGCCGGAGCACTGCGTCCAGTTCTGGGTGCCGCTCATCAAGAGGGGTGTGGGTAACCTTGAGAGGGTCCAGAGCTGGGCCACTCTTATGGTTAGGGGCCTGCAAGTAAGGTCCTACAAGGAGAGCTTGAGGGACCTGGATCTCTTCAGCTTACACAAGGGAAGGCTGAGAGGTGATCTTGTGGCCATTTACAAATTGTTCGGTGGGGAGCGGGGCAGCAAGAAATAGGAGATCCTCTGTTTACCAGGGCACCCCCTGGAATAACCAGGAACCACAGCCACAAATGCACAGGGCAGATTTAGGTTGGACATCTGGAAGAACTGCTTCCTGGTTAGGGTAGCCAGCATCTGGAATGGGCTCCCAAGGCGGGTGGTGCTGTCCCCTACCTTGGGGTCTTAAGAGGAGACTGGGCAAGCACTTAGCTCTTTCCTACCCGGGTCAGGGGGTTGGACTCAATGATCTATCGAGGTCCCTTTGGACCCTAACAGCTATGACGCTATGACACTGCAGTGCGCTGTCCCACCAGATCTGTGCTGCTCAGCTGGAAACATGGATGAGGAGGGAGGAGTTCTGTGCTGGGAGCCTATTAATGTGTTTTTCCTGTTGCAGGGAAACACCATTACCGTGAAAGTGGTTTTCCTAGTTGCAGGAGAAAACCACTTTCTTGGCAGGCCGTAGCACCCTGACGGATGTAATGCATAGTTAGGCTCCCACTTTGTCTTCCGGTGGGAAGATCTCAGCTATACAAGGGCTTTGAGGAAATGGGAGACTCCTCCCTAGCTTTCTCCTGCGGCCATACAGCTGAAGGCAAGCAAAACTCAGGGACAGCAGAACCTCAGTCCTCTTGGTGTGGGCCTGCATGGAGGATGCCCATCAAAGGATTTGGAAGTAGCTGAAGCCCCAGGCAGGGCTGAAGGACGCTTGCTGGTAGCAGGGCTCCATATGGTCCTTGGATGACTCATGGATTTGGAGTTGATTTGGCTGATTTGACTTGAGACATGAAAAATTTCCCTTAAAAAAAAAAAGTGTTTGTCCTGTTCAATTCTCTCCTCCAGGCTAGGAGCTAGGGCTGCTCAGCCTGAGATCCCCGCACAAGAACGGGCTGTGCTGCATGCTGGTGTGCTAATGTGTCTCGTGCACTGTGGGTGCTTCCTGGTGGTTTGCTCTCTGGTCTCCAGGGAGTCTGTGGGTGGGAGCAGGATCTTAGGGTTGCCAATGGCTGTGACCTGACCCGGGGTCTCCAATTGCTGAAACACAGAAATCGCACGTGGGACAAGCAAGGCCATTCTCACACAGGGCTGGTGCTTGGGCCCAGCTAGCTCCAGCTGTGCTGAGCAGTGACTGTCAGGCATGACGATGCGTCCGTGTGCTGCCAGACATGTACCCCAGGGCAGGCGCCCCGGGGGGACCAGCTCCAAGGGGAGCACCCCAGGCCCATCCCCACCTCCTTCACTAAGTCCAGGCTGACATGAGCGTGTGCTGGACGAAGGCTCCTCTACCCCATCCCCTCATGGACACGTCTCTTCTACCCTGGTCCCAGGGGCAGCTACTCTCCATTGTCTGCACAATTAGGGGCAGGGACTAGCCGCAAGGCCAGGGGTTGGCCTCAGGTGGACCCCGACTGGTATCCAGCCCAGGTCCATGCCTCCCTCTGCTGACCCACCTCACCTTCCGCAGTCCCCTATCAGAAGCCCTGAGGTCAGCTCAGTGGATGGACACAGAAGAGAGCAGGAAAGGGAGGAGGACAAAGGGACACAAGAGTGGAAGGGCCCACCTGGGCCCCTGGCAGTAGTGCCTTGTGGCCACAAGCAGTCACACATCTAATGTTTAGCCAAAAGCGTGCACAACAAAATCCATCCAGGCTCTGCTCCCCTGCATTGCCACAAAGACCTCTGACCCCGGGGACAGGTTCCCTTAGTGGGGAAAAACCACCAAGCTATAGAGCATGCAGTGTGGCCCAGAGTAGGAGAGACAATGGCCCAACCAACACCTTGGGCAAATGCGGGGACAAGGATTTATTGGGTAAAAGATGCCCGATGATCCCAGTAAGTGGAACCAACCAGCCCACAGTCTTGGCCAAGCTGACCTCGGAGATGATTCCCTCCTTCAGTACCAGCAGGAACCAGCCCTCCTGGGCCAGTCCCTCTCCAGTACAGCATCACCTCCAGTTACCCCTGCCATAAGGGCAGGAGTCAGAGGAGACCGGGCAGGGGATGGCTTCTTTGGGAGAGTCCTTTAGAGCAGGTCCTGGAGAGGTAGGAAATAGTGGGGCAGTTTGAACCATCTGCAGGCCCTTAACCATACGAGTGGCCCTTCTCTGGACCCCCTCCAGGTTATCCGCATCCTTCTTGAAGTGCGGCGCCCCGAATTGCACGCAGTACTCCAGCTGCGGTCTGGGCCAGCGCCCGGGGAGAGGGGGGAAATATCACCTCCTTGGACCTATTTGTCATGCATCTGCTGATGCACGATAAAGTGCCATTGGCTTTTCTGATGGTTTCGTCACACTGCCCACTCATGTGCATCTTGGAGTCCAGTAGGACTCCAAGATCCGTTTCCACTTCCGTGCCACCCAGCAGGTCATTTCCTAGGCTGTAGGTGTGCTGGACATTTTTCCTCCCTAGATGCAGCACTTTGCATTTCTCCTTGTTGAACTGCATTCTGTTGTTTTCTGCCCACTTGTCTAACCTGTCCAGGTCTGCTTGCAGCTGCTCCCTGCCCCCCCGGCGTGTCCACTTCGCCCCATAGCTTAGTGTCATCTGCAAACTTGGACAGAGTACATTTCACCCCCTCGTCCAAGTCGCTGATGAAGACATTAAAGAGTATCGGTCCAAGCACCGAGCCCTGCGGGACCCCACTGCCCCCCGCTCTTCCAGGTCAAAACCGACCCATCCACCACGGGCTCTCTGGGGGGCGACCCTCCAGCCAATTCTCCACCCACCGGACTGTGCAGTCATCCAAGTCACAGCCCCTTAACTTGTGCACCAGTATGGGGTGGGATACTGGAGCAGGTCAGTCCCAGGCAGCAGGGACGTGGTGTGCAGAGAAGCTAATGCAAAAACCCGTCTGTAGCAGCCCATCCCCTTACGTGCGTGTGAAAGTAGGTGCATGTACACATGACACTACATCACCGCAGCAATGAGCTAGGGTGGTGTAGCTTGTCAGTACGACATAGCATCAGTGCGCACAAACCATGATGCCAACACTACATCACCATAGTGATGAACTACATTGCCATAGCTTGTCAAAAAAAAGATAACTGTGCATCTCTGGGACTGCACAGTACTGGCAGCACTTGATTTAGCACTAAATGAATCCACAGGACCAAAAGGATGACAGGAAATAGGTTGCAGCTGAAGCAAGCAAGAGCTCTGTCCTGAGCTGAAGGAGGCCACGGCATCCCTTACAGCACAAAAAAGCCCCTCGCTCACCCCAGGGCCACCGCTGCCCCTGCCCGTCCCAGGGGGA
>NW_028324800.1:0-32259 GCF_052110815.1 Crocodylus siamensis
AGTACTGGGGTCAAATGACCCCAGCAAGGTATACATCAAGCCTCCTCTTAAAGACCCCCAGGGTAGGAGCCAGCATCACTTCTTTTGGAAGTTGGTTCCAGATCCTAGCCACCGTGATCGTGAAGTAGCACCTCCTGATATCCAGCCTAAATCTCCCGTCCGCCAGCTTGTGACTGTTATTCCTGGTCACTCCTGGCAGTGCTCGGGGGAACAGGGACTCCCCCAGTGCCTGCTGGTCCCCCCTGACTAGTTTGTAACAGGCCACTAGATCCCCCCTCAGCCTTGTCTTGTGGAGGCTGTACAGGTTCAGGTCCCGTTGCCTCTCCTCATAGGGCCTGCCCTGCTGCCCCTGATCAGGTGAGTGGCCTCCTCTGGACCCTCTCCATGTTGTCCACATCCCTCCTGCAGTGCGGCGCCCAGACCTGGACTCAGTACTTCAGCTGCGGCCTGACCAGTGTCACGTAGAGGGGGAGGATCACCTCTTTGGACCTGCTTGAGAGGCATCTGTGGATGCACGACAAGGTACGGTTGGCCTTCCTGACTGCTTCCCCACACTGCGGGCCCATGTTCATCTTGGAGTCAGTGAGGACTCCAAAATCCTTTTCTGCCTCTGCACTGACAAGAGGGGAGTTCCCCAGCCTGTAGGTATTGTGCCGGTTGTTTCCTCCCCAGGTGCATCGGTTTGCACTTGTCAATGTTGAATCTCATCCTGTTCTCATCCACACACCCTTGTAACCTGTCTAGGTCTGACTGTAGCCTATTGCTCCCTTCTAGAGTGCCCACATCCCCCCACACCTTACTGTCATCAGCAAATTTAAACAGGGTGCTTTTTACCCCCTTGTCCAAGTTGCTGATGAAGATGTTGAATAGTGCGGGCCCAAGGACCGAGCTCTGGGGGACCCCACTGCCCACGTCCTTCCAGGCTGAAAATGACCCATCCACCACCACTCTCTGGGTGCGGCCTTCCAGCCTGTTGGCGACACATCTGACTGTGTGGGTGTCGACACCACAGTCCCCCAGTTTCTTAATGAGAACAGGGTGAGAGACAGTGTCGAAGGCCTTCTGAAAGTTCAGGAAGATGATGTCCACTGCTGCCCCTTGTAGAAGTAATTGACTTCCTTGACTAGAAAAAAAACCCAAACAGACAGAGACCAGACGTGCTGATACTGCTTAATTCAAATGTTCTGAGATAAGGTATCCACATTCCTGCATTTCTTGGTTTATCTTGATATCTTGCCTTGTGCATTCCTGCATGTCTTGGGATAGCCCTATGCATAGATAATTTTTTAAGTAAATGACCTAAGTTTTTGTGTAATTTACTATTGTTTTGTTTCTCCAAAGTGTATCCTTTTATCTCTTTCTCTGTCTTTAGTATAAATACGCTTGTAACCTTAGAGAGTCTGAGAAATCCTTTGAAACAGAGAAGGGCGATTCCCCGTGCTGTATGGCACTCTCCCTGTGATCACAGTATAGCCCTAAATAAAGAAGAGCTGGCTCTGTCAGTTCTGGTTCAACCACAACGTGAAGTTTGATTTCTTCCACAATTTGGTGCCGTGACTCGGATAGAGACGCCCGGAGTGATCAGCTGGGACACAGACATCTCTTCATTGAAGCCCTGGCACCAAACCAGGGTAAGAGACCTTTTGAAATCTCTACTGGGGCTTTTCAGTGAGAGGCTGTCTCTGTGTCTTCCTGATTCACTACTTGAGGCTCACTCTATCCGAACTTTTGCTGCCAGAACTCTCACACCCACTGTGTAAGTATTAACTGTGAGTAGAAAGAGCCAAGGTTAAGAGTTATGGTTAAGAGTCAAGACTCTGTGTTGCTGTTGTCAGTGAAAGTATTTCCCAGTATGAATTGAGTTCAGTTCTGTAAAGAACTGTGAGGTCTCTCTGAGGCCAGAAGTAGAAACCTTGTGCAGCTGCCCCTCAGACACAAGATTTGTTCTGTGTGCTCTTCAAAAGCAAGCATGCAAGGTGGAAACTCTTAGGGTGTGAATGTTTTTCCACGATAAGCGTTGACCAAGGCTGAGATTCTACAGAAATGCTCTTGAACCTTGTGCCTCAACGCAGAAATTCCCTTGTGTGAATTGAGAAATGTGAGCCACTGGCCAGGTCTAAGACTAAGGTTGGGTTCAGCTGCCCCAAGGCTGTCCGGAAGGGCAGTTTTGAATGCAAGGGAGCCCAGCTGGACCCTTGTGACCTAGTGGACAGGTTTACCCTTTTCCTCACCCTCATAAATGAGCTGTGTCTAACCGTGAGTAACTGCATTGTGTGCTGTTATTGCAGTGGAGTCTTGTCTTTGGACATTAGCTACAGCATCTCTGTGCCACTAGCAAATCTCACAACCTGACCGGACACCCTGAACAAGCCATTCCTGTATGAAAGACCTGTGTGAATTGAGTTTAAAGATATGGGGAGCAGAGAGTCTAAAAGACATACCGGCCCTGCCAAAAGGGACTCCAGCATTGTACATGTACACACACGATGGCCATAAAAGTTGTAAGTTTCTAGACAAATGGAATTGGTATACCAGAGATGATTTTAGCCAGCAGTTTCCCCTGGAGGGAACATTTGATTTAAGTAAAATTGTTCATCCACACAGAGACCTTGAGTTAAGAAGTAGTAATATACCACAGACTCAGTGGGACACTTTTTTTGATTAATATAAAGAAGCTTCCAAAAGATGTCAGAATAAAAGTAAAATAGGAAAAAAAAAAAAATCTCAAGTTCAGAGTCTTAAAGACTCCCAACAGAAACTGAAATCTCAGATAAAAGGAATTAAACATAAAGGTGCACCAAAAGGGGCCCCCCCCATCAATAGTACCATCAGCATCAAAACAAGTGTATCCACAACTAACTGAGATTGAATCTGCAGAAGATGTAACTGATTTTCTTAATGTGCCACCCCCATATCAGTTCCAGACACAATTTGAACTCAAAGAAGTCCAAAGTAACCAAATAGACTCTTCTGGGAGGATTAGCTCACCGCACCAGGAAACTATCACTCAACAATCGTCACCTGCCCCCGGGGCATGCCCATGTCCACCGAAGACATGGCATCTGTCTCCTGAAATCTCAACTCCCTTCTCTTGTTTAACGTCTGGTACCCAGTATGGTCCAGCCCCTTCTTCACAATCTAAGAAGGCTCAGCTTATGCCTTTATGCCAACTTCCAGGGCAAGGTCCAAATGGAGAAACTACAATCACAGTCCCTGTCCCCTGGACCCCAGGAGATCTCCTAAACCTTGTTAAACAATTTCCCAACATCAGAGAGGAGCCCCAGAAATTTAAAGATGAATTGGAAACTGTAATCCATTGTTATGATCCAACATGGGCAGATTTAAAACCAATTAATGAGCAGTGTTCTGCCCTCTGAGGTCCGCAACCGCCTCATCGCACAGGCTACTTGGCCTACTCAAGGCCCCGGACTTGGAGATCACTTAGCAGATGCCCGAAGATGCCTCCTTGAGGCTGTGCTTAAAATTTGCCCCAGGAAAACTGACTGGGCCAAAATACATAACTGTAAACAAAATCACAGGAGAACCCCCAGCAGACTACATGGACTGCTTGAAACTAGTATTTGAAAGTCATTCTGGTATTGAAAATGCAGCTGAAACTGTCCCAGAAGCACTTGCTTCTGCTTTTGTCCACAGATTTCTTTCTAAAGTCCAGGAACAGTTGTGCACAACTGCTGTAGGTTGGCAGACTAAGCCACTTGCAGAACTAGTCACCATTGCAAATCATTGTACAACCTGCCAGGAAAAGAAAAAGGAATCCACGGAAACTAAGTTAATGTCATTGCAATTACAGACTTTAGACAGGGGCAGAAGCCGAAGTTTCCATCGAGGACAGTTCAGAGGCAGGGGACGTGCTCGTGGGATGGGACGAGGAGGATTTCAGTCCCAAAATAATGACAGTTGTCATTATTGTGGCCAACCAGGACACTGGAAGGCTCAATGTCCTCACCGGCCTGGCCAGCCAGGGATGATGTTTAACCCTCCACCACCTCCTCTCACTCAATTCTCTGTCCCGAATCAGGGAGCCTCCTGGTAGGCCAGCCTGAGGAATAGTAACATCATCACAGCCCCGCTTCTCCCACTTAATCAAGATGATCCCTTCGTTTCCTGCGTGATAAATGGCATCTCTACACAATGTTTAGTAAACACCGGTGCAAGCCGCTCTACTCTTCGAGCTGAAGAGTTTTCCACAACTCCCCTCTCCTCTGCTGTTGTACACGCTGTGGGAATTTCAAATCAAATAGTTCCTCATCCTGTTTCCCAGCCATTACATGTTTCTCTTGGTCCTGTTTCTGATCAACATGCCTTTTTCCTTAGTTCTTGTTCTCCTGTTAATTTGTTAGGCAGAGATTTGCTTTGTAAACTCAGCTGTACTATCTATTGTTCTCTTAATGGTGTTTATTTAAATGTCCCTTGTGATAACGAGATAGCAGTACTTGCCGCTTTAGCTAGCTCACCTCCTGAACCTGAGTTCCCTGATCTTTCTGTGTTGCAAAAAGAAATCATAACAGCTGTCCCTCTGTTTCTCTGATCCCAGCATGCTAATAAAGAAGGACGGATTTGCACTTCCAGTACTTAGTCAGATACAAGGAGACAAGCACCGTCCCATTGCTTATTATAGCCGTACTCTTGACCCTGTTCCAGCTGCATTTCCCCCATGTCTCCGTGCTGTAGCTGCAGCCACCGTCACTGTTGAACTTTCCTCCACCCTTGTATTAGGTTCTCCCCTTACTGTTGCTGTCCCACATGCTCTAGCAGCCCTTTTACTAAAAACAAAAACCCAACACCTTTCAAATGCAAGATTTCATACTTAGTTAATCTAGTTTCTCTCTGCTGGAAATATCACCCTAACTCGGTGCCCCGTTTTAAACCCTGCTTCCCTGTTACCTACCCCTGCAGATGGTGAACCCCATGATTGCATTTTGTTATTGCGCACCTAACAATGCCCCGCACTGACCTAAAGGACACCCCCTTGCAAAACCCAGATCTAGTAGTCTATGTTGATGGTTCGTGTCAAAGAAACTCAAAAGGTTCCCTTGTTGCAGGATATACAGTATGTTCCCAATATGATGTTATAGAAAGCCATCACTTACCTAGTGTGTATTCAGCTCAAGTTGCCGAGCTTGTGGCCCTCACCAGGGCTTGCACCCTGGCCTCTGGTGCCTCTGTAAATATTTATACTGATTCTCGCTATGCTTTTGGTATTGTACACAATTATGGTCAACTCTGGAAACAAAGAGGCTTCCTCACTTCAGGAGGTGCCAAGATTAGTAATGGCCCATATGTAAATGCCTTGTTGAATGCTTTACAGTTAGCTTCTGCTGTTGCTATTTTTAAATGCCAAGCTCACCAGAAACCTTATGATGATGTTACACGTGGGAATGCTCTGGCAGATCCCACTGCCAAAGCTGCAGCTATTTCCACCCCTCAGGCTACGCCTGTGTTCTTGTCTATTCCAACTGACCAGTCTCCATTGGCAAGTCTTCACGACATTGCCCTCCTCCAAGATCAGGCTCCAGAACCAGAGAAACATACTTGGAGACTGGCTGGGTGTTTGTTACACCCTGACCATTTGTGGCGCTCCCCAGACGGCCGCCTGGTTGCTCCAGTGGTCCTTCTTCCTCATCTTGCTCGCATACACCATGGCATGGCACATAGATTTCATAGATTTCATAGACATTAGGGCTGGAAGAGACCTCGGGAGATCATCGAGTCCAGTCCCAAAGGGCAGGAAGTCAGCTGGGGTCATAGGATCCCAGCAAGATAAGCATCCATTTTACATGTGAGCAAAGGGTGGGTGGGGGGGATGATAGAACCTGTTAAGTTTGATTGGTTTGCTCCAACTTTTCCATCTGTGGCTCAACCGTGCTGTTACACCTGTCCTATTTGCCAAGCCCATAATGTGGGAAAGCCTGTAAAAACAAAGAAGGCAGCACATCCCCCACCTTGGGGACTGTTTGTAAATTTACAATTAGATTTTATTCAAATGCAGAAATGTTCTTATGAATATGTTCTTGTTATTGTATGTATGTTTTCTGGATGGGCAGAAGCCTACCCATGTGCAAGAGCTGACACCATCACTGTAAGCAAAAAGTTGCTCAGAGACTTTATTCCAAGGTTTGGTATTCCTTTATCCCTAAACTCTGATAGAGAAACTCATTTTACTGGACAAATAATGAAAGAAGTCTGCAAAGTTCTGCAGATCCAACAGAATTTTCATTGCCCATACCATCCGCAGGCCTCAGGCCAAGTAAAACGCCAAACTGGCATTGTGAAAAATAAACTGGCCAAAATTTATGCTGAGACTCACCTACAATGGCCAGATACACTTCCCATAGCCCTTAATGAGTATGAGATCTACTGCCAACCGAAAGACTGGGCTTAGCCCTCATGAAATTCTAATGGGAAGACCCATGAGGCTCCCCACCTCGTTACCTGTTGTCTCCCACTTTTGAGATACACATTCACTTGATGTTACTATTCTGGACTATTGTAAAGCCCTAATGAAGTGTGTTAAGGCTTTACATTCACAGGTACAGGCAGCTCTCCCCAAAGAACCAGGTGAGCCGTGCCAGTCTATCCTGCCTGGAGATTGGGTCCATGTAAAAGTCCGTCAACGAAAGTCATCGCTGGAAAGGCCCATTTCAGGTACTCCTGACCACCAACACTGCAATAAAGTGTCAAGGACTCCAGACATGGATCCACGCTTCACACAGTAAGAAAACATCAGCCCCATTAGACCTAGAGTCTCCTCCATATCAATCTTGTAATCAGCCTCCACAGACTGGTAGTGAGCCTAGCGCCTGCCAGCAGGAGAGCTCAAGACCAGTAGTGAGCCAAGCATCTACTGGCGAAGAGGATTTGCCACTACAGAGTGAAGAGGATGGGCCCCAATGACACCACTATGCTCTTTGGGACAGGAAAAAGGCCTCTACCTAGTTCCTGGTTCCCGAGGTGCAGTTGGTTAGTCGTGATTTGGGTAGTTCTCAGTATTTCTTTTGGGCCATCTTATATGAACTTAACTCATCGGTTATAAGAAGCTCTGTAAACCAAACCACACTTCTGCACCGACAAAGAAGATCATTTCATGAAAATGTGTTCTTGTCTTTAGCTAATCAAGTTGGGGTAGATTTAAATGTCTCTCATTGTTGGATATGTAGTCATGTCTATTCTACCGGAGGAATACCCATGATACCAGTACCCTTGAATGCAACTCAGATGTTAGCCCCTTACTATTCAGATTTTCATGGAAATGAAACTTGGCAGAATGCAAGCCGCAACCGGTCCGACTATGTACGATTAGCTTATGCCACCCCTGGAAAGTTCTGTTGGGCCTGTAATGGATCTCGTGTTGCAGTAGGAGTCAGTAAGTGCGAGGTAGAATTTAAGATAAATGGTGCTTGGTTTTCTAATGATTCCTGGATATCTAACTACTCCCCTGCAGGTCAATTTTCAGGCTATTATTCACAATGGACGATGTCCCCACGCTGTAATACTGGTGGATATACTGCACTAGCTGGTCACTATTTTGTGTGTGGAAATAAGGCCTATAAATATCTTTCCTCCAGCTGGAGAGGAACGTGCTATGTCTCCGCAGCGTATCCTGCCTTTACTATTAAATCTCACTTACCTAAAGGAAGAATTCACAATGTTTGCGAAATTACAGAAAAAAAAACCCCCAAAGGTTTTGAGGTATAACGTTCCCCAGCTATGGCGCAGGCTTAGCTACGTCCGAGACAGAGAAAGTTGCAGCATCTCTGGAAAAGTAGCTAATGCTACTGCTGATAGTTTTGATAAAAGAAAAACAGAAATGAAGGAAATAAGGCAAATGTCATTGCAAAACCGACTTGCTTTAGATTATATACTAGCCAGCAAAGGAGGAGTCTGTGCTCTAATAGGTAAAGAATGTTGTACTTATATTCCTGATAATTCAGAAGAAATCCAGGATTTAAGGAAACATATTCGAAAAGAAGCAGCTAAATTGCATGAGTCAGATAGTTGGAATCTGAGTTCTTGGTTCAGCTCTATTTTCAGTTCCTTAGGCTCTACCATCATTCATAGTTTGTTGATATTGTTTGTTGGTATATTGGAGTATGCCTAGTGTTTATGATAATTCAATGTTGCTTAAACTATGCTGTTAAGCAAATGAGGAATAGCCCATCAACCAGAAACAAAGTATATAATTTGTAGGTTGCAATAGCAAAAAGTAAAGAAAAAGAAAAACTAGAAATTGAAAGGCTAATGGCTATAAATATCTAACTTGTTGAGAAAACAAAGTTAGGGAATGTAAGAATGAGTTTAGTCCGGCTTCTGGCCTCCCTGACTAGAAAACAGGCAGAGACCAGAAGGGCTGATACTGCTTGTTTCAGTTATATGTCTTGAGGTTAAAAAAAAAAATTGTAATAATAATAATAATAAATCCTGCATTATTACTGTCTGCACAAATGTCCAGTTAAGTAAGCTTGTTTTCATTTCTTCAAGGTGGTATTTTTTTTCTCTTTATCTGTTTTAAATATAAAAATGCTTGAAAACTTTGGGAGGGGGAGGATTCCTTTGAAACAGACAAGTGAATGATTCACCTGACTGTGTGAAATCCTCCCTGTGATCACAGTATAGCCCTAAATAAAGAAAAGCTGGCTCTGTCAGTTCTGATTCAACTACAATGCAAAGTTTCTCTCTCTCTCTCTCATCATGTGCATGATATATGAATTAGTGAACTGTGTATGTGGACTGGGTATTGACAATTAAATTTGTCTAACTTTTGGTGTGTATAGTGTGTAGGTGCTTGGATAGGTGTGCATGTGCCTAGGCTGGTAATTTTGGATGTGTATGTGCTTGAGTTGGCAGGGTGTGTGTGTGCTCATGCCTATTGGGCGTGTATGTACCCAATTGATTCTTGTCTGTGTGCATGTGCAATTGCGCACCATGCCCTCCTGTCTAATACTGTGATACTGAGATACTGAGCGTTGGCCTGACCCCACAGGGCAACACATTAAATCCCCTCTCAGTCTTTTATCCTGAAATGCCTTGATCGACAGAAAGTTACTGAGCATAGTACAGGGTGAGTGCATAAAACCCCGCAAAAGGTCAATGGCCTGTGCTATGAGAGAGGTCAAATGAGAGTGGGGGGGGCAACCTTTTTGGGATGCCACAAATTAAGCTCCATGCCTTCTCCAAGAGTCCCTCTGAGCCCTTCTCCCTGCCTGACCTGCTTCTCTGCTTCCTGCACCCTGCCACATCTGTCTGTGGCCAGAAGAGCCATTCCAAAGATGACTCCTGCTATTTGACTCCCTTTCAGCTCCATGCAAGATAAGTAATTGGGCGAAAAAGCCCTCTCTGAAAACCTTGGTTTTGAAGCATGTCTTTGTTGCTATGGTTTGGGTATTGCATCACTGGGGGAGATAAACAAATGGACTGGGAAGAGCATCATCTTTCAATCCAACAGTCCCTTCCTGTGGCTAGTGCCCCCACCTCTGCAGAGCTTTCTGCAAACACTCCCAGCCCTCGTCTCCTCTCACCCCTCGAGTACCTCAACACTGCCACTCCAGTCCCTGCTCCCCGTACAAGTGGGTCATTTATTCTGCTGCCTGCTGCAGAAGTCACTCCCTTAGCAAATTGGCTGAACAGGTCACAAAGCAAACAGCCAGCCAAAGCAAACTCCTCTGTCCTCTCCCAGACACTAGGACAAGAGCCCCTATCTGTTCTGGCCCCATGACAGGAGCCCAGCTCTACCTTCACGGTTCACTGCCTCTTTCCCCTTGTTTTCTCTTCTGGGAGACTTTCAAGGCCCCAGTGAGACAATCCCCTTAGCCAGATGCCCCACAGCTGGGCTTTCTTCACAGAGTTCACTGCTCCTTCTTAAAAAAAGGGACAGCCCACCCTGGTACACACTGCAACCCAGCTAGGAGAGCAGAGCAGAAACGCTGACAAGCTGCTTGATTTCACCATTACCAACTCTCAGTTTATTATGAATACCTTGATACTAGATGTTTTTTCCAAAACCCCCAACACCCAGATTCCTGCACTTCCATGAAAGTCTCATCAATACGGCCAGATCCTGAACTAAATGCATCTGAACGCAAATGTGATGGAGTACATTATGTTCTTAAAGGCAGAAAAGATGCAGTCCTGCAATCAGGAAATGGAGCCAAAACAATGGATCAGGCTGGATTCAAAACAACAGGGCCTGCTAGCAAGGTCTGCACTGCAGTCTCCAGAAACATAAAACTTGACTTAAAAATCTGACCTCTGGTTCCTGGAGGAATCCAGCTCCTCCCCCTGCAGAGCAGCGCTGGAAGAGCTGCTCTACCCAGCACTGAACACCACCACGTCATGGGATGCAAGTTTTCCAGCCAAGAGGGAAAGGAATTTAGCAGCACCTGAGGCTTTGCCCACAGCTTTCACTGTTACAAAGATCAGCTAACGTAGAAAAGTAGGAGGCCATTACATCAACACTGCCAACACAACCAAAACTACAGGCTTTTTTTTTTTTTTTTTAAAGTAGGTTAATTGAAACTGTAGGAGTAAGAGAGTAAAAGGCAAGAAAAGAAAAACATTAAAACTAGTCATGCCTACACGTGCATTAGTTCACAGTGGTTATTATGCAGTACTTGTATAATCAAGTCCTAAATAAATGTGCAGTAACCGGCATTACTGCACAGTAGTGCTGATGAACGTCTTTACTTGACACTACTGCACAGTAACTTATTGGCACAGTTTTTGGCATGAGACACTACAAGGCAGTAGCATAAGGCTACTGCACAGCTAGCGTCTTGTGTAGACACGTCCACAGCCTGAGTAACTAAATAAGCAAAAGAAGATCGCTGTCCCAAGGGATTTCTAAAAGTATTATATCATATTTGTTCCTTTAAAGCAACAATGTTGGATCTTGGTATTGAATTTTAGGTCGTTTTCCAGTGCAGAGGGGAGTTATACATAATAATTACAGACAACATGGTTGATTTACTAAGAGCTTCTCCCTTTTTAATAGCATTGCTATTATCTACCTAGTAACTGTAGCTTTGATTAATTCATAGCAAAGACATCTTCATCCCCAAGGTCCTGTCAGGTTTTCTTTGCTAACAAGTAAAATCCCAAGGAAGCCGTACCTCAGAAAATTAGAAGACTCGGTGCTTCCTTTTTCTGAAAAGGAGAGCACTGTTTTCGAGCTGCGTACTGAACACATCTGCTGAATCCATAAAGCAAGGAGCAACAGAGCCAGAACATCTCAATTTGTGGCTACGAGAAAAGCCAGACAATTTAAAAACACTTATATTCTCTTGTGGTTGAGACAGTATTTCAAACCAGTGTTTTGAAATGGTTCTTCCTCTTATGGTTTAAATGCGTTTTACATAATGCACATCAACACGCTGTGCTTTCTGCCGTGTAGAGACAGTTCTCCAAGCAGAGAATACAGCTGAAGTAAACAGACTTATAAGCCCAGGATCATGGCCAAGCAGTACAAGGAAAAGCAGATGCTGCTGACGGGAGGGAGGTGAACGGTTACAAGTTCTACGTTTGGGCAGGGTTTCAAGTAAAACTGCATGTGAACTACTGAAAATATTTTTAACACACAATTTTCTAAAACACTGCAAGAAAACTATGATGGAAACTAGTAGATGATCAATACATTTGTCATAAATGCCTTAATCATCCAGAATCCAGGTGATTCACGCCCAGATGTTTAGATATCCAGGTATCCGACTTGCCTTGAATAAGGGATGCCAATCCTATTAAATGATCTTGAGATATAGGCTCCTCAGTCCTCTTCCTTTGGAAAAAGCGACTTCAGCAAGTTGAAAATATTGCTTAATATTTGCCCCTAGGTTCCTTTTAAGGGTGGGGAAGAGAGAAGTTTTGTGCACAGGGAGCTGAGGGGGGGGAAGAGAGGGAGCTGAGTTGAGGGGGAGGGAGAGAGAAATCAACACATTATAACTACCCCTTTAAAACAGTAATATTTTAACAAACACCTTATTTATTGTAAGACACTTAAAATTCAAGTGTGCACCATTACCTCTGTGCTTCTAGCTGCGCTCAGAGAAGATCTGCGTGTCCTCCTTCTGTGTACACAGCTTCGTGACTTCTGCACAATGGCCTCCGACCCCTGCACGTTACAAAGGAGCTTGGCAGTTCATCCAGCTCTGCTCATAGGGTAATTTCACTTCACCATGGCCTTCCGGTTGGATTCATGATGTGTATGGGAGTAGGTGGTGATTAACTTGCAGCAGTTTCCAGATAACAGCTCCCAAGAAATGTTGTACACATTTATTTCTTTATTAGAGGTATAGCCCATCCCATTGAAAAGGTCCAGAATAGCTTACAATAAGCAGCCAACCTACAGACAGAAATTGCTAACTAACTCCCCCTGCACCGCCACCACCTCCCAAACCCGTGCAAGTAAACAGGCCGACCCACACTTCCCAAATGCCATTTGCATTCAAAATACAAGACATCTCCAGTCATCCTCAGTGTCAAGGCTGAAGTCATTGCAGAATTCACTGCAAGCCAAGTCTGAATGTCAGCTTTAAAGGGAAAACAGCCTCCTCTCCAACTCCTTTCTCCCTTATGCTTACTTCCCATGGATCCTGCCCACCAGGTCTCTGTCACAGAGTGGGACCTAGGAGCGGCCGTGATCCCCCTAGCGCCCCCCTGCCGCGTCAATCAGGCAATCCAGCACCCTCTACTCGCCCGCCATGACTTTGATCTAAGTTCAGTTACGGGAGGCTGCCTACTCGCACTTTTGACACCGCGCTAGTATTACCTCCGTTCCAAGTGGGGTGCTCCAGCACCCTGAGCCTTATGGGCAGTGCGTGCCTCCTACCTCCCCTTCAGCACGGCCCAAGCCTCGCAGCTGTCCCTGGATGTTATTAGGTCCCTTGCCCTCCAGCGCCCCTCTCTGGTGCCCCGGGCTCATCACACCCTGGTGCCCCTCTCTGGCACCCCTGGGCTTGCTACACACCTGGAGCTCCTGGGCTTGTCACGCCCCGGCACCCCTCTCAGGCGCTTCTGGACTTATTACGCGCCTGGCGCCCCTTCACCAGTGCCCCCTGGGCTGCACGTGAAACTTGCGCACCATTTACTGGTGCCTCTGGGCCGGCCACGCACCTGGTGCCCCTTTACCGGCGCCTCTGGGCTGGTCCTACGACCTGCACACCCTTACCGGCGCCCTTTGGGCTTGCCGTGTAACCTGCGCTCCCTTTACCGGCACCCTTTGGGCTTGGCCCACAACCAGCGCCCTTCTCTGGCGCCCCTGGGCCAACCTGAATTAGTTATTTGTAACAATTGGGCTCAGGCTGCCTGAGCCTTACCTGGCCCCTTCTGAGTCCTGTCAGTTATGATCGTCAAATTAGGCTCAGGCAACCTAAGCCTTACCTGGCCCCTCTAGGCCGACTGGGTCTCGTCAATCACGTGAGTCCAGCTAGGCTCAGGCGGCCAGAGCCTTACCTGATTCCTTGGGCTTCCCTTTGCTGCGAAAGCCCTTGGGAACACTCTTTAGTCCGCACCCATCTCGGGCTGTCTGTCAATAATACAGCCCACCCCCCTTGGGGTGGCTTTATGCAGTACGTGCCCCACCTAGGGCCTCTCACCCCTCTCTGGGCTTCCCTCGCGCCCCTCTGGGGCCTATGCCGTGCTTCCCATGCTGCGCGCTCTCTCTGGCTGAGGCCTCAACCCCCACACGCTGAGCACCTCTCCGGCACTCACCCGCCATGCCCACTGTGGCACCTAATGCTGTGCCGCCCTGGCACCACTCTCTGTGCCCTTGCTGGGCACTGGGAACCCCCAAACTACTGGGGAGCCCCCATGAGGCCTCCTCGCACCCCTACAGCCTCACCCGGTCCTCCGGTATAACGATAACAAAACCACGAGCCAAGCAGCTGCAACATAAACAAGAAGCCTACTGGCTCGTAACACAATCACAAGCCCCCGAGCTTATAAACCCAGCTCCGCTCTATGCTGGCTCTGTCCTACCTCCGTCAGAGTCCTCTTTACCCCCGCATCACTGCAGCCGGTCAGAGTGGTCAGGCTGCACCCATCAACCCAGGCTGCTCAGCTCACCCGCAGAGCCCCAGCCCCAGCCCCTGCCCCCGCCCCCGCCCCGCCCTGCCCTGCCCCATCCCCCGCCCCACCCCGCCCCACCCTACCCCCGCCCCCGCCCTGCCCCGCCCCGAGGGGAACTGCTGGCTAGACTCTGGCCTGGGTTATTTATACAGGCCTGGCTCTGCCCCCTTCCGGTCACATGACTCGCCCGGTTGCCGCAGCAACCGGCACCTTCAGATTCCCAACCAATTCCTCCCTACCAGAGGAAACGAGAACTAGTTTCTTGTCAGGATCGTAGGAGAGCCGGGCTGGCAGAGCACTCAGGATGCCACATCTAGTCCAGCCCCTCACTCAAGACACAAGTAGCCCTGGCTGGACCAGCCCAGACACGTGCTCATCTAACCTGTTCTTAAAGAGGTTGCAAACAACCCTCATGCACAACAGCCAGGCACAATTGCCATAATATCTAAAAATCCCTTTGACCAGAAGGTGAAGCAGGAGGATGAGAGCCGTGCCAATTCCCTGACAGGAAAGATTTGGTTAAATATGCTCAAGAGATCCATGCTCCCTAGTATAGAGAAAACCAAGCCCTAACCCGCCCCCTGGCCCCCACCTCCAGTCTGTGCCAGCATAAGGAGCCAAATTCCTTCCTGATCCAAATTGTGTCAGTCATGCTGACCCTGAGGAGGGCAAGATCCCCTAACCAGGAGCCTCCAGGTTTTCCAAGTGCTGGCAGGAGAACTGGCACAGCCCGGGTCCAAAAAATGCTTCTGATGAAGGCTGACTAAAAAACAAAAAAAAGAGTCTAGACACTGACAGTAATGGAAAGTTAAAAAAAAGCCTTCCTCACCCAAAGTGGCAACCAGAAGAGCCCATAAACCTGGGATAGTCAGATGCCCTAACTGCACTGCAATCTGGGGACTGCAGAAACAATACTACGCATCACACCTTGCGATGGGAGAGCCAGAACTCCTTTTTCATCATCCCATGCGCTCCATGAACTTATCTTAGCTCTTTTATTCACGTTGCTGACTCTTGCTGAGCCTTTGGTCCACCAAACCCCTGGATCCTTTTCAGCAGTGCTGCCTGCTACCCAGGCAGCTACCCCCCGGTCTGTACTTGTGCTTTTCATTATTCTTCCCTGCATGCAGCTCTTTGCATTAGTCAGCATTCAACTTCATCATATTGTCTCTAGCCCAGCTTTCCAATCCATTGATTCAATATTGATTGTACTCCTGTCCTTTAAGATGCTCACGATCTTTCTCAGTTTTGTTACCTGAATATTTGTTCAAAAAGCAAATACAAATCAGCAATTCAAATTTGTTCAATGTCTTCATAAACTACCTCGATGATGGCACAGAGTGCACCCTCAGCAAGTTGGCAGATGACACTAAGGTGGGGGATACAGTAGATAGGCTGGAGGGTAGGTCTTGGATTCAGAGTGACCTTGTCTGGGATCCTGTAGTTGGGGCTGGTCCTGCTTCGAGCAGGGGGGTGCACTAGATGTGACGTCCTGAGCAGCTTTTCCACCCTCATTGTCTGGGATTCTATGAAATCATTAATAAACAGTTGAACAGCCAGACTCAATCCCTGTGGGACTGTTAGGCCCCGGCTCCATGCAGCACTTAACGACTGGGGAGACAATGGATCAGTGCACTCATTGCTTCTTCCAACAGCTTTATTCAAAATGGAGACAGCTTTGGGTAAGCTCCAACAAACGGGGAGCAGCCATGAACATAGTTCTTTACATATTTATACACCTTGGTTTATGTTCATTAACATTTACCCCACCTTTGTCGCTCCTTTGTTCTGCCCTTAGTCCTTGTCATCTTAAGCTCCACCTCTGTTTACTGTCTCTTTCATTAGTATGGAATTACCTATGCATTTCTCTTATTTGCATGTCTTTGTGCTATGAGCGCATGCTTAATCATAGAATCATAGAAGTCAGGTCAGAAGGGACCTCGTAGATCTTCAAGTCCGTCCCCCACCTGGGCGGGAGAAAAGACTGGACTCAAATGAGTCCAGCCAAGTAGGCATCAAGCCTCTTCTTAAAGCCCCCCAGGGTAGGAGCCAGCACCACTTCCCTCGGAAGCTGGTTCCAGCTCCTAGTTGCCCTAACTGTGAAGTAGTTCTTGTGGATGTCTAATCTAAATCTGCTCTCTAATAATTTGTGTCCATTGTTCCTTGTCATGCCAAGGGGGGTTAGGGGAAACAGTGTCTCCCAAACCCTTCTGGTCCCCCCTCGTGAGTTTCTAGACAGTCACCAGGTCCCCCCTCAGCCTTCTCTTGTGAAGGCTGAACAGGTTTAGGTCCCGCAGTCTTTCAATATAGGGTCTGTCCTGTAGTCCCCAGATCATGAGGGTGGCCCTACTCTGGATTCTTTCAATGTTGTCCACATCCCTCCTGAAATGGGGCGCCCAGAACTGGACTCAGTACTCCAGCCTTGGCCTGACCAGTGTTGCATAGACGGGGAGGATCACCTCCCTGGCTCTACCTGAGATGCATCTGTGGATGCACGACAAGGTGAGGTTAGCCCTGCCAACCGTGACCTCGCATTGTCAGCCCATGTTCATCTTGGAGTCAATAATGACACCAAGATCCCTTTCTGCCTCCATGCTCTCAAGACGGGAGTTTCCCATTCTATAAGTGTGCTGCTGGTTTCTACTGCCTAAGTGCAGCACCCTGCACTTGTCAGTATTGAAATGCATCTAGTTTGTGTCAGCCCACTCCTGTAACCTATCCAGGTCTTGCTGCAGTCTTTCCCTCCCTACTAGCGTGCTCACCTCACCCCAAATTTTGGTATCATCAGTGAATTTAAACAGGTTGCATTTCACCCCATCATCCAAATAGCTGATGAAGAAATTGAGCAGTGCAGGCCCCAGGACTGTGCCCTGGGGGACTCCGCTGCCCACTTCCCCCCAGGTTGAATATGACCCGTCCACCACCCCCCTCTGAGTACGACCCTTGAGCTGATCTGCAATCCATCTGACTGTGTAGGCATCAATGCCATGGTCGCCTAGTTTTTGAATGAGGATGGGGTGGGAGACAGTGTCAAAGGCCTTGCTGAAGTCTAGAAAGACTACGTCCATGGCGACACCTGCATCCATTGCCTTTGTGACCTGATCATAAAAGGCAATCAGGTTGGTCTGACATGACCTGCCCCTAATGAAACCGTGCTGGTTGCCCTTGAGCATCATTCCTGAAGCCGGCCCATCACAGATTTGCTCCTTGAGGATCTTTTCAAAGAGTTTCCCAAGGATAGAGGTAAGACTGATGGGCCTATAGTTGCCTGGGTCCTCTCTCTTCCCTTTTTTGAAGATGGGGACCACGTTGGCTATCTTCCAATCATCTGGCACCTGACCCGAGCACCACGAGCACTTGTAAAGCCATGCCAAGGGCCCTGCAATAACCCCAGCTAGCTCCCTCAACACCCTGGGGTGGAGAGCATCTGGACCCACTGACTTGAACACATCCAGCCCCTCCAGAAGCTCTCTAACCCAGTCCTCCCCAACCTGAGGTCTGGAGGCGTTCCCCTCGAGTCCATCTGGCATCACAGCGGGGAAGTCCCGGTCCCTGCACAAGAAAACGGATGTGAAGAATTGGTTAAAGAGTTCCAGTTTCTCCTCTGGTGCAACCACCAGATTGCCCAGTGTACTTTGCAGGGACCCCACACTACCCGGTGCCTTCTTCCTCCTCCCTATGTATTTGAAAAAGGACTTTTTATTATCCTTGATCTTGGATGCTAGTCTTAGCTCTATGTCTGCCTTAGCTTTGCTGACAGCCCCCCTACAGGCCCAAGCAGAGGAGGTATACTCCCCTTTGGAGATAGCACCCCGCTTCCACTGGGCGTACAATTCTTTATCTTCCTTGTAGTAGTTTTGCCTGGCTCATATTTCTCAAGTTTGTTCCTGAGAAGACCATGTGGGACTTTGTCCCTAGGCTTTCCTTGAATGACTTTTCCACTTTTGGGGACTGTGGCTGACATGACTGATAAGAGGGCCCTTACCCCCAAAAATAGAAAGAGGAGCTTGGCCTGAGAGTTGTCTCATCTCCACAGCTGACTTTTGTACCCAGCAAGAACAATGGTAAGGACTTGGCTGAAGTACTATGAACAGTTGTGGGCACAACTTTTTAAGAAGGAGAGTTTCTGCAAATCATTGGGTGTATCTACACATTCATATAATCAAAGGGTTGAAGGGACCCCAAAGGCTCAGGTACAGGTTTTTTTTCATGATGCTTATGTGCATTAGCCTAATAACACTGTGCAATAGGCTATTAGCATGGTTTTTAACTCCCATGCTATTGTGTTATTAGGCTAATGCACAGAAAGCATCTTGTGTAGATGCACTCGTTGCTAAACAGGGTTTGCTGCTCTTAGGTCCTTAAAAGAGGCTGTGCACACTGCCACCAATAGGCACGGGAGATTGTGATGGAAAGAAATCTACATTAAGGAAAAGGTCAGGTGAAATGTCAAAGCTGTGGGGAAAAGGGCTAACATTTAATTGTATAAATCTTGTTCTTTACAGCTTAAAATTTCTATTGAAACTTTAGCATTCTTAGCCTTTGCTTGGCTTCCCATATGGTCATGAACTGCCATTCTAGTGGTATTTCTGAGAAAATCTTCCCAGTAATAATGCTCTGGGAAAGCAGTACAGGCATTCAGTTTGTGGCTTCCCCCTCTCTCTGGCTGTCTGCACCTTCCGAAGCCTGGAGTGATCCTGTTCTGGGGAAGGTGAGGAGACCAGTATCTGCTCTGGTCTTCACAGTCCTGAGGGGAGTGGAGCATGAAGCAGAAGAGACTCCCTGATCCGGCCCCAGACTGGGGTCTGGGTAAGTAGGGAGCAGTCTTCTTCACTCTACTCCCAGTGCCAGGGATAGTGGAGGGAGCAGCATGGCAAACCCTACACCCTACCCACCTCTCACTCCAGGCACTCCAGTGTGAGAAACAGGCGGGGGAAAGTCTCAGGAAAGTATGGGAGCTTTCACTCCAGCTCCATTTCTCCTGGTCCCTAGGAGCTAGCTAGCAGAAAGTGTAGAGAGATTCAGTGCTCAGGAATAATTTAACCACAAGGGTTTCTGACATTGCCCATCTGGTATGAGAGCTGCATAGGCAAGCAAAAGAGGAGCAGTGGGACACTGCCCACTGACAGTCTTCCCCTCTCTCATCCCCCTGCCACACATTTCTGTGTATGGGATGGGGGGAAAATGTGGAAGAAGAGAGTACTTATGGCCCTTTGCTCCTGCCCAGAAGCTCTCTGCTGGCTGGAGCTCACTGCGTTGTGAAGAACAGTCCTGACAGCAGAGACCTGACTCATGCTCCCCAAAAGAGATTGGAGATCACAGTAGATGATCATATGATTAGACACCCAACAGCTACACTAGGAGGCCAAATTTAGGCTGCATTAGGTCCTTTCATACCAGAACTTCAGACCATCGCACCTTTCAAGAAGGGGAGGGTTTAAAATCAGCCTGTTTAAAATCTGAAAGTGAAACACCGAGGTTAACCATTCAACAGTTTCTGGGAATCTTTCATACAGTTGATAAATAAGGTAATCAGAAGAAAGGTAATCACCCTTTTGTTATATACTGTAACCGGTTCAGTAGAGCAAAGTCTGTTCTGCACCTTCTTTTTTATGGCTTAAATCAAAGTATAAATGAGCTAAACTGAATTTAAGTGATGTGCACTACACCCCACCATGAGATACATGACTTGGCTAGATCAGAGCTAGTCACAAAAGGGAGGAGCCAACATGATCTCTGCAGGCATCCAGGCTCCTTCTCTTCAGCCCCCCTCACATTGCAGCCCCCAGCACTGTAATCCTTCATACTGAAAGCTCTAGCCCCTGCTGTCTTGTGGGATACCCCTTGGTGGGAAAGGTTAGGGGAGTTGACCCCAAAATAAAAGTAAGAACAGGGCTAGACTGTTGACCAGAGTTGACAACTACATCTGGAAAGTCTTCTCTGCTGCATCAGGTGGCCAAGCAGATATGCTCTTCTCCCTGGCTTTGAAGGCAAATGGAAAGAGCTGGGTGGAGAGCACAGGGTATCAGTTGAGGTGCTGCAGGTCCTGTTGGCCATCCACTGCATTCAGAATTGTCTCCAGACATCTTGACTCTGTTGTGCCACTGGACTCAGACAGGTCTGGATGAAAGCGTGAGAGTGAGTGCACTATTGTCCCTCACTTTAATCCAACTTATGCACAAGGCATGGCATGGCTATATCCCCCCATAGACAGACTCAAGTCCTGTGATGATGGGTGAGCAGCACACAGGTGACTCAGGGGGTAGGGTTGCTTTTCACTTTGCCTGAAGCAGCAGTGGAATTCAACAGCCCCCTGGGTGACTCAGCAGCTCTATTTAGGATGACACTGCTCACCTCTATAGCATGAGGAAGGGGCTATAAAAGGTGTCCTAAACATTGTCTGCTTCACCTTAACCCTGGTCAACATACTGTGCCTGGCAGGGATTCCATTAAAGCAGTCAAAACCCACCAAAAAAGCCAAAAGTGACACCACTCACCATTGGAAGTCGATGTCATCTTCTTGGACTTCCAGAAGGCCTTCAACACAGTGTCCCACCCAATTCTGGTGGGCAAGCTGAGGGACTGTGGCATTGATGAATGCATGGTCACATGGGTGGAAAACTGGCTCCAGAGACGCACCCAGAGGGTGGTGGGGGACAGGTCAATGTTGACCTGGGAGGGTGTGGGCAGCGGAGTTCCGCCAAGGCTTGGTCCTTGGGCTAGTGCTGTTCAACATCTTCATTGGCAACCTGGATGAGGGTGTGGAGAGCACCCTATTCAAGTTCATTGATGACACCAAGCTGTGGGGAGAAGTGGACACATTGGAGGGCAGGGAACAACTACTGGCAGACCTGAACAGGTTGGACAAATGGGCAGAAAACAATAGAATGCAATTTAACAAGAAGAAATGCAAGGTGCTGCACCTAGGGAGGAAAAATGTCCAGCACACCTACTGCCTAGGAAATGACCTGCTCGGTAGCACAGAAGAAGAAAGGGATCTCAGAGTCCTAGTGAACTCCCAGAGGAACATGAGTTGTCAGTGTGACAAAGTCATCAGAAAAGGTAACTGCACTTTATCATGCATCAGCAGATGCATGACAAACAAAACCAAGGAGGTGATACTTCCCCTCTATCGGGCACTGGTCAGACCGCAGTTGGAGTACTGTGTCTAGTTTTGGGTGCCACACTTCAAGAGTGATGTGAATAACCTGAACAGGGGCCAAAGGAGGGCTACTCATATGGTTGATGGCTTGCAGGTAAAGCCCTATGAGGAGAGACTAGGGCATCTGGACCTCTTCAGCCTCTGCAAGAGAAGGTTGAGAGGTGACCTTTTGGCTACCTATAAATTCATCATGGGGGTGCAGAAGGGAGTTTGTGAGGCTCTACTCACCAAGGCGCCCCAGGAGTCACAAGAAATAATGGCCAGAAGCTAGCAGAGAGCAGATTTAGACTTCACATTAGGAAGAACTTCTTCACAGTTAGAGTGGCCAAAATCTGGACTGGGCTCCCAAGGGAGGTGGTGCTCTCCCTTACCCTGGGGGTCTTCAAGAGGAGGTTAGATAGGCAACTGGCTGGGGTCATCTGAACCCAGCACTCTTTTCTGCCTATGCAGGGGGTCAGACTCAATGATCTATTGAGGTCCCTTCTGATCCTAACATGTATGAACCTATGAATCTATGAAGCATGGAGCTGGACTAGTTGACCTTGTGGGGTCCCTTCCTGGTCTACATTCCTATGATCTTATGATGAAACCAAACAGCCTATGCTATACAGAAGGTCAGACTAGGTGAGCTCACAGTCCCTTGTAGCAGTCTGACTCATCTCTTACTGTGGAAAATATTTTCCCACTTGTCCATAGGCTGGTACAGCCCCAACACAAAACTAAGCCATGAGAATATCCTCCGTTGTATCTGGCAAGGCACCTATAGAAGACAAACAACCACGACTGCTACAAGGAACACTCTCCTGCTGCCGTAAAACCTGCAGCTGAGGTAGGTGGATCATGATGTAGCTGTGGCAGCAGCAGCCAAAGACTGTTTTGGAGTCCCTGACATAGGTAGGACTTCTGCCCACTCCCCCTCACCCCCAGGCTCTTCTGCAGGGTTTACCCAGGACACAAACCCTGCTTGTTACACCTGTGTCACCCCCTTTTTACGTTGCCAAAATCCCAGAATGGGAGATAACTGGCTAGGGGAAAGACTGATGAGCAAGTTCTTGGGGTTCAACATGTACCAGCAATATTATAATCACAAGGAAAGCAAATGCAAGGTTTGCCTGCCCCAGGAAGAGTACTAGATATGAGACAACTGAAGTGAAGGTGCAACTCGCCTGATTTCTGGGTGGGCCTGATCTAGAGAACTGGGTGCAGTTCTGGGCTTCCCAGTTTATGGAGGATGTGGAGAATCTGTAGGATCCAGAGGCAGGTGTAACAATCCCCATTAAAGGGACAGCTGAGGAGAAGAGCTGGCTCAGGCAAAGCAGGGAATGCTGGGAGTAGCACGCTGGGGACCAGGGGAAGGTGTGAGCTGATGCAGCAGGGAACAGAAATGATGAGGGGCTTGGAAGGCAAGCTGTATGTGAGACCTGGGCAAGTCTAGCTAGGAGATGATGTGGTAGGAGTCTTCAGACATCCAAAAGGTGGCCATACAGAAAAGGAAGAATAACTAATTCTTCTCCCTTGTTGCAGGTGGCAGGAAATGAAGTCATGGCTTCAAGTTGCAGCAAAGTAGACTGAGAATAGATCTCCGTTTGGCACAATGAGGACAACCTCTATGGGGGTTTTCAAAAAGAGGGTGGATACGTTTGGTCTGGGATGGGTTAAGAATAGCTGTTACCTGTGCGTGTGTTGTACCAGGTGACCCTGTCTGGGAGCACAAGGGTGCAGGATGGAGTCTGAAACCAGGAACAAGGGGGGCAGGACCCAGGAAACCAGAAGCCCAGGATTCAGCAGGGAGGTATCCATCTTGTTAAGCAGCCTGCTGTGTACTGCAACAGCTGGTGTTAAGAGCGGGCAGCTGCACCCAGCAGGTACCTTCATGGGGGTGGCTAGGCCACTGGCAGCCAGGCCAGCTCAGGTGAGGAGAGCCAGCAGGTGCATTAGGCTAAGTGCCCTGGCCCCTGACAGTGTCCTAGCAGGATGCTGGAGGAGCTTCCCCTTGGTTTGAGGAGGCTCCGTTGCCCAGGAGAACATTGCTAGTTAGAAACCCTTGACCTCAGCAAGGGGGTAAGGGAGTCACAATGAAAATCTCGTCTCCCTGGAGATGCAGCCCCAGAGTGGTCCTGTTTGCTGGACTCTGCAATACAAAAGCCTGGTATCATATGCACTGAGTTTGACTTTGCTCCCATAACAGAGCCAGATGTCACCTGGGCAGGGAATAAAAAGTACTAGTCTTCCTAGCAAAATGTTTCAGAACTCCACAAAGTGAAGGGCATGACACGGGGAGGAATCTGCCGGAAAAGAGAAGCTGCCTCAGCTCTGCAGCTCTTGATCGTTCTGCAGCTTCAACATCTTTGAAGGGGACGAGTGATTCGGAGCTGGAGAGACTTTACATCCATGCTGATGTTTTTTGAAAAAGTTACTGGAAAGTTAGTAACAATTCAATGTTTCTTAAATCCCTCATAAACCAATTAAAACTAAGGCCCAATGAATGCTTAAAGGCTGCAATGCTGAAGTGACACAGTTTATAGGAGTCTGAGTCACAGAATTGTAGCAAAGTCGGGATGGAAGGGACCTAAATGGGTCATCCAGGCTAAGCCCCTGCCCAAGGCCTGATCATCCCTATCCAATCATCCTATACTAATCCATAATCTAATCTTTGTAAAACTACTGTCAACCCTGACACAACACAAGATGTAAGACCTGAACCAGCCATAGGAAGGCAGGGTGAATGCGGCAGCTGACATCGTGCTTCTGTCAAAGGTTGTTAAGTACACCCTCGTGAGCTCCCAGGTAGAGGGCCGTGCACCCCGCTCCACAGCCCACACCGATCTGACAGGAACAGAGATTGTGAGCAATAAGTCCTGCTATTTTCTTTTTAATACTGTTCAAAAGATTGTTTCCAGAGTCTCCTCAATTCAAAAGAAGATCTTAAATTACCATCCACAATTTGTCCCACACACGCACACACACACGCGCGCGCACACACACACACTTTACCTCCTCTGTGCTGCTGGCCCAACTCAGAGAACAAATCTGTGTTTTCCTTCCTGAGGGCAAATCCATCCACTCCCGTGCTGCTCTCTGGGCTGGCTAGTGTCTCAGGACGATGGGTACAAGTCCACCTGGGCGACTGCGCTGGTCAAACAGTTTTGCAGCAGAGTTTCCTGGTGAAGACTCAAAAACTAACAGTCACCCCGTGAGAATGTACATATGTGCGTGCACCTGCAGGAAGGGAGGGCACTGAGCAACCAATCCCCTCTTGCGCATCCCAGCCCTGGGTGAGTCGAACCAGAGGTTTGTGGGCAGATTAGTGGTTCCAAGCAGCAGCACCACAGAGGCTTCTGACTGCAGTGCAGGTTCATGTTGCTGGAGGAGGAGCATCAGTATCACTGCTTGTTAGGACAGATGCAGCTCCAGAGTTGGCAGGGGGAGATCATTTTGACTCCCCACTTGGAGAGACATGTTCCAGTATCTCTATGCTGACGGGTATCCAGGCCTTCAAGAGCACAGCCTTCAAGCCCGTACCATGAGTGGGGATGGCTGGCTATGCCACAGTAGTGCAGGACTGGACCTGGGGCATGTAGCAGAGTTGAATAGAAGTCAACAGTAAACTTTGGTTGCCAAACAAGCTAATAGCCTTCTGGGCTGGATTAGACCAGAGGAAAGGTTGAAAGAGCTGGAATGACTTGCTCTGCAGAGGTGAAGGCTGTGTTACCTTTTGTTTGGCTTGGTGGTTAGGAGTGAGGTTAATTGATCAATGAGACCATTCCCTCACAACTGGAAAGCTTTGTCAGGATATAATTAGAAGCCTGACAAGGCTTCTTTGCTCTCTACATCTTCAAGACTGCCTTTGTGTCTGTAATCATTTGCACGTTAGCAGAAATACATTTATTATAACGACTTAACTATTACATTTGGTTACCTTAGTTATTAATGTTTTATAATGCAATTGTAATACAGAGTATTTAGGTAGGATACAGGCCCTTGGCTTGCAGTTCAGTCATATTTCTGCAGCCTTGATTTAGCTTCCCTGAAAATGGCCAAATTTGATAGCCACACGTTCTCTGCATTATGGTTATGCCTTGGATAGCATATGTTTGATTCAAGTTACAGTGCTGTTTGTCACCCATTGCTGAGGCTGCACAGGCTTATGCATGCATAAGCTGAGCAACACTTGCAAAGCCAGTGGGCAAAGGCACTTCAGGGAGCCCACCCCTGCCCCAGCACTGCTACAGCCAGTGGGCAAGGCAAGAGCCCCCAAAAGGACACTTGCCTGCCTGTACACAAATGCCAGGAGCTTGGGGAATAAGCAGGAGGAACTCATCCTTCTGCTTAACAAAAAAAATTATGATGTCATAGGGGAAACGGAGAGCTGGTGGGACTCCACCCATGACTGGACCCTGGGTAGAGATGGCTATACCCTGTACAGGAGGGATCGAGTGGACAAAAAGGGCACAGGCATAGTTCTCTATGTTAAGGAAAGCTACGTGTCCCTGCAAGCTGATGTTGGTGACCAGGGTGGACGACTGGAGACCCTCTGGGTCAAAATCCATGGGGAACATGGCGCAGGGGACACAACAGTGGGAGTCTACTACCAACCTCCCACCCAAAGTCAGAAGCTTGACAAGCAGTTCGCCCGGGAACTGGCTGAGGATGCGTGCTCCAGAACCATGGTTGTCATGGGTGACTTCAATTACCCAAACATCTTGTGGAGGAGGATCACTCAGCAGAATCTGAGCAGTCGCAAAGCTTCCTCACGTGCGTGGATGACGTCTACCTGACTCAAGAAGTCTACGGGCCAATGAGAGGTGAAGCGCTGCTCGACTTGGTACTGGCTACGGGGGATGATCTAATCGGCGACCTAGTGATTGATGGGAAGCTGGGTGACAGCGACCATGAGCTGATCACCTTCACCATCTGCCATAAAGCTAGCAAGTCAGTCAGCAACACAGAAGTCCTTGACTTCAGGAAAGCCGACTTTGACAAGTTCAGGAGGCTTGTCAGTGAGGCCCTAAGGGACTAAGAACCCAAGGGGAGGGGAGTTCAGGAAGAGTGGTTGCTCCTCAAGGGAGTGATCCTCAATGCACAAGCTAAGTCTATTCCATCTTGAAGGAAAGGCAGCAAGAGGGCACAGCAGCCCCCCCAACTCTCCAGAGACCTAGCAGACCTCCTGAAGCTAAAAAGAAAGGCCTACAAAGGATGGAGGACAGGATTCACCTCCAAGGAGGAATATTCTGCACTGGTCCGGTCCTGCAGGGAGCAAACCAGGAAATCCAAGCCTGAGGCTGAACTCCAACTAGCTTTGACCATCAAGGACAATAAAAAGTCCATTTTCAGATATGTGGGGAGCCAGAGGAAAAGCAAGGGTGACATTGGACCCCTGCTGAACCAGACGGGGCAATTGACAACTGATGCCCAGGAAAAAGCCAAGCTATTAAATGGGTAGCTTGCATTGGGCTTTCATCAGTCCCATGGGATGCCCATGCCCTCTATGGGACAGGAAGGTCTGGGTGAGGGAGAACTCCTGCCTCCCACAAATGTCAGCCTTGTGAAGAAACACCTTGAGAGGCTGGATACCTTCGAGTCAGCTGGCCCTGACAACCTACACCCCAGGGTACTCAAGAAGCAGGCTAGCATTATAGCCCAACCCCTGGCATGGAACTTCGAGAACTCCTGGCACTCTGGTGTAGTGCCCGAAGACTGGAAGAAGGCCAATGTGGTGCCTGTCTTCAAGAAAGGGAGGAAAGTCGATCCAGCTAACTACAGGACCATCAGCCTGATGTCTATCCCAGGGAATATCTTAGAAGAGTTTATTAAAGAGGCCATCCTTAATGGACTGACCAATGCCATCATCCTGATGGATAGCCAGCACGGGTTTGTTGCGGGTAGCTCTTGTTTGACCAATCTCATTTCCTTCTATGACCAGGTGACCTATCACCTGGACAAGGGAGCAGAGATTGATGTCATATATCTTGACTTCAAAAAAGCCTTCGATCTGGTATCCCATGATCACCCCTTGGCAAATCTGACCAATTGTGGCCTTGGGTCCACCGCGATCCACTGGCTGGGAAATAGACTCCGTGGTCTGACCCAGAGGGTAGTAATTGATGGAAGTGGATCATCATGGTGCCCTGTGACCAGTGGCACCCCCAAGGATCTGTCCTTGGACCCATACTTTTCAACATCTTCATTATTGATGTGGACATTGGAATCAGAAGCAGACTGGCCAAGTTCGCCGATGACACCAAACTTTGGGGCAAAGCATCCACGCCAGAAGATAGGCGGGTGATCCAGGCTGACCTGGACAGGCTCAGCAGATGGGCAGACTAGATCGTGATGGTGTTTAACACCAAAAAATGTAAGGTCCTCCACCTTGGGAGGAAAAGCCTGAAGCATCCTTATAGGCTCAGTAGTGCTATGTTGGCTAACACTATGGAATAAAGAGACTTAGGGGTCATCATTGACCACAAGATGAACATGAACCTTCAATGTGATGCTGCAGCTAGTAGAGTGACCAAGATACTGGCTTGCATCCATAGATGCTTCTCAAGCAAATCCTGGGATATCATTCTCCCCTTGTACTCGGCCTTGGTGAGGCCGCAGCTGGAATACTGCGTCCAGTTTTGGGCTCCACAATTCAAAAAGGATGTGGGAAAGCTGGAGAGAGTCCAGAGAAGAGCCACGTGCATGATCAGAGGTCAGGAAAACAGACCTTATGACGACAGGCCGAGAGCCACGGGGCTCTTTAGCCTGAAAAAGTGCAGGCTCAGGGGTGACCTGATGGCCCACCTATAAGTTTATCAGGGGTGACCATGAGTTTCTGGGGGAATGTTTGTTCACCAGAGCGCCCCAAGGGATGACAAGGTCGAAGGATCATAAACTCCTGCAAGACTGTTTCAGGCTGGACATAAGGAAGAATTTCTTTACTGTGTGAGCCCCCAAGGTCTGGAACAGTCTGCCATCGGAGGTCGTTCAAGCACCTACATAGAACAGCTTCAAGAATAAGTTACATGCTTATCTTGCTGGGATCCTATGATCCAGTTTCCTATGAAACTATGAAACTATGGAACCCCAGATGAGTTCCTGCCCTTCGAGCAGGGGACTGGACCCCATGATCTTCTAAGGTCCCTTCCAGCCCTAATGTTTATGAAATCTATGCCTCCAGCTGAACAGTCTTCAAATACCTGTAGGGTCATTATCAAGAAGATGGAGACTAGCAGAAGCAGAAGACAGGTCAAGGAACAAGGGTCTTAAACTGCAGCAATGGAAACTTGTTTGGGTATTAGGGCGATCTTTCTCACTACAAGGGTGGTTGAGTGCTGGAACAGGCTGCCCAGAAGAGCTGTGGGATCCCCATCCCTGGGCATTTTTCAGAGCAGATCAGGCAAACACTTGTCTGGGATGCTTTAGTCAGGGAAGGCCTGGTCTCGAGTTGGGGGCTACACTAAACAACCTTCCTGGAATGCTCCCTGCCAGCCCCACATTTCTATGTGATTGATTTGTTCCTGTTCACTTTGGGGTTTGTGACACAGACTAAACTTTTCCACATGGAAATAACACCAGCAAAGCCCATTGAAGGAACGAGGGCAGCACTATGGCCAAGGGAAGGCCACAACTGGATGTGTGTCGCGCACGCGCCCAGCATCCTCCCAAGCACAGATGTCAACATCAGGTTTGATTGTATATAAAAGGAAGCTGCTAGAAGCTATTTCTGCTTCTGTTTACAAGTAGAGGCATAACTTTTCTGATGTTATGTCTGCTGTGTGCTACAATCTGTGTGCCTCCCTTCTCGGTGTATCTACACTGGTATGTGTGGTTGCAGGTTGGGAGCTCTGTGTTCCTGTTTTGGCTGCACTTCTCAACAACTCAGGATAGCTGGTTACTGACACTCAGGAGAAAACTGAATTCCTGGATGACTACTTTGCTTCAGTCTTTCACCAGGCCAAGGGCAAAATCATGCCAGATTGGGCACAGATGGAACCGGGTAGGAATGACTGCCTTCCTACTATTACCGTAGAACTGGAATGTGATCTTTTATTAAAAAATTGGACATATAGAAGTCAGCAGGACCAGATGAACTTCATCTGAGGGTGCTGAAGGAGCTGGTTGAAATCATCGCAGGCCGTCTGGTGAAACTTTTCCAAAGCTTGTGGCACTCGAGAGAGATCCCTGAGGACTGGAAGAGGGACAATGTTGTGCCTGTGGCAGGAAGCCACCTTTGTTTCTCCCCAAACTCTCTGTGCTGTGACAATGTGATTAGGATGGGCCCAGCAGAGGAGACACCTTTACCCTATGTTTTTAGGTTACCTGAGATCGATACATTCCTGAGGGTGGGGGGAAACCTGCTCCCTCTGCCTACGTGACTGGTATCAGCTACCTGGGTGGGGGGCTTCTACCTGGTGAGCTAGAGTTTGCCCAGCAACTAGTGATGTATTTCAAATTGGTTGGCCAACAGCCAACAGGTGCTGGCCTCCGTGGTGGAGTATGTGCTTAAGTTTTGTCAGAAACTGACTGACAAGATGGAAGTGGCACGAGAGTCCCTGGGACTGGCCCAGGAGAAGCAGAGGTCCTGGTACGATGAAAAGGCTCGCTTATGTACCTTTGACCGAGGTGATAAGGTTATGGTTTTCCTGCCACTAAAGACAGACAAGCTGCAAGCTGTGTGGGAAGGTCCTCATGTTATCCTGGACAAGCTGGATGATGCGACCTATGTTGTGGCCAGGAGTGGGGAGAAAGCCTAAGACAGTTCATGTGAACATGCTTAAACCTTACTTTGATAGGGGTGATGCGGTGTTCTGGATTTCCTCAGTAGAAGGATCACCCAAGGACCCAGAGGAGCCGGTCATGTCCGGTGACTGGGATGGGGAGGCAGGAATAGAGGAACTGCGCCTGCCGGACCATCCGCCCTCCCAGGACAAGGACAAGCTGCTTGCAGCACTCAAAGACTTTGGGACAGTGTTCTCCAACAAACCAGGTAAAACGGACCTGACGGTGCACTCCATAGACACAGGCAGCCATCACCCTGTACACTCCAGACTGTACCCAGTTAACGAGAAGGTAAAGCGAGAAATAACGTGACAGATCACGGAGATGGAAAGGTTGGGGGTTATCCAGCCTTCAGTGAGTCCCTGGGCCAGCCCGGTGGTACTTATCCAGAAGCAGGATGGGTCCATCTGGTTCTGTGTGGACTACCGGAAGCTGAATGCTATCACCACCCCGATGCATACCCTATGCCCAGGATGGACACTTTGCTTGATCGTCTAGTGTTACCTGTCAGCTCAATGTTTTTGGGGAACCCTGACACAGGGCACAGACTGTCTAACTCACAAAGACTCGCCCCCCCAACCTAAACAGAAAACCTGAAGCAGAGACTGCAGTAAATTCTGGGGTCAATGAAGCAGGGAAGCACTGCATGATAAGGAAGCTGTGCTCCAAATGCTAATCGACCCTTACACCCAGCTCAGCATTATCAGACCAGTTCTAATCTGGATTTACAAAGGACTTTCCCCCCCAGCCCCTGCCACACACACAAGTCTAAGCAAAAGTAAGTTTACTAGGCATCTTGGGCCGTACATTCCCCGGTCCCACTATGGGAGGCCTATGTAAACTTAATTGGCTAAAACTCGGTTGCTGGGTTAGGGAGTGCTGAGGCAATAGACTGAGTCAGAGGGGTTATGGGTAACATTTGAACAGTGGTACAGGGTTCATCACCGCGTCCAGCCCGTGTCCACAAGTGTTGTCATACTTTTCCTGAGACGACTGGTGGAAGTCCTCTCCACAACAGGTTATGAACACTCCAATAATTGCCTTAAGTCTCTTAAAAGACTATAGTAAGATCTAAAAGGTCATGCTAAGCTGGGGCTTGTTCACAGCAAGCAAAAATCCAAAAACCCCTTGTCAATAAAAAGGGTGTTTCTAAAAACGCCAAGAGAGATATCTGCTATCCATAAACATGTCAAGCTGGCTCCAAGTAGGTGTTTTACTGAATATCAATCAAGTTCCTGGGATGTTCCACTCAGATAACCCCTTGTCAATGGAGAGGTTGTTTCTGAAAACACCAAGAGAGATATCTGCTATCCATTAAAATGTCAAAACAATTTGATTTACAATATTGACAATGCTTGAAAGAAACTAAACTGAGGGTATAAAAATCTGTAAAAAGAAGCAGCAGTGTGTGTGCTGACACCACTCACTTTCTTCTGGAGAGGCGGCAGGAGGCAGATCGTCTCCCTTCAAGGATCGTGCTGAGAACTTTGACCGGTCGGCTTTGCAGCCCGAGTGCCTCGGACTGGTGAGATCCCAGCTCTCCCTCTCTTTTCTCTTCTCTCTCTCTAAGCATAGATTTCTGAACCTGAACTGTATTAGTTAAGCTTGAGCTAAGTTTCCCCAAATACTTAGTGAAACCAGGATATACTGTGACTGTTTGTGTTTGTTTTGCCTTTGCATGTCTATCACTACCAGTGTCATTATATATTTCATCTACTTAGCAATAAATAACTTCTATAGTCAAACTGGTGGTAACTGGGTATATTTCACCTTCTTTACTTCTCTTTCCCCACTTGCTCTGCAGCAATGCCCCTCTGACCTAAGCTAAAGATCCCTGTGAAGCCCAGAAATACTGTGGGGTCTGCTCATCAAGAGGCTAAAAGATTGGGACGTGCTGAGTTCGAAACGCATAAGGGGATCAGCTAGTACAGGCTGATTGATCCAGTTTGGCTCAGACGTGCCCTAATGAACTGAACGCTGGCCCATGAGGGTGTCATCTGGACACCCAGCCAGATTCAGAGGTATTCTGTTTAACTGTGTGCTTGTGTCTGACTGTGGTTATTGTTGCCCTGATGAACTGATTCCTGGCATATGAGGGTGTCAGCCTGTCCATGCTGATCAACCCGGCCAAGGTCAGGTGTGTCACGCTAATCTGTGTGTGTTTGTGTGTATGACTAATTTGGGGACTGGAGGAACCCAGCCCCACTGAACTGAGTCTTGCAAGATAGCTCCATTGGGGGTGAGGGCTTGCAGAAGGG
>NW_028324801.1:0-15868 GCF_052110815.1 Crocodylus siamensis
AGGCCCCATTCGCTTACCTGGGGTTGACCTGCTGGCTGCAAGGCCCCTTTAGCTTGCCTGGGGTTGACCTGGGCTCCAAAAGTCCCCCTAGGCATGCCTGGGGTTGTCCTGGAGCCCGGACTTGCTGCCGCCCTTGTGCTTCACTCCCAAAAAACCACTGGGAATGTGGACGCAGGACCCCCACAAACACCAGGGCCTTAAGCTTCCATCAAGTGCCCCCCCCATCCGGACTTAAGCCTCCAAGGAGTGCCCCCCGCACCTGGGCCAGGCCCCATTCACTTGCCTGAGGTTGACCTGGTGGCTGCAGGGCCCCATAGGCTTGCAGGGGGTCGTCCTGGTAGCTGCAAGGCCCCACTCGCTTGCCCGGGGTTGACCTGGTGGCTGCAAGGCCCCAGTCGCTTGCCTGGGATTCACCTGCTGTCTGCAAGGCCCCATTCACTTGCCTCGAGTTTACCTGGTGTCTGCAAGGCCCCATTCGCTTGCCTAGGGTTGACCTGGGCTCCAAAAGTTCCCCTAGGCATGCCTGGGTTGACCTGGTGACCGGACTTGCTGCCGCCCTGGGCTTCACTCCCAAAAAACCACCGGGAGTGCGGACGCAGGACCCTCACAACCGCCAGGGGCTTAAGCCTCCATCAAGTGCCCCCCCCCACGGGCTTAAGCCTCCAACAAGTGCCCCCCCCACCTGGGCCAGGCCCCATTCCCTTCCCAGGGTTGACCTGGTGGCTGCAAGGCCCCATTCGCTTACCTGGGGTTGACCTGGTGGCTGCAAGGGCCCCTTTAGCTTGCCTGGGGTTGACCTGGGCTCCAAAAGTCCCCCTAGGCATGCCTGGGGTTGTCCTGGAGCCCGGACTTGCTGCCGCCCTTGTGCTTCACTCCCAAAAAACCACTGGGAATGTGGACGCAGGACCCCCACAAACACCAGGGCCTTAAGCTTCCATCAAGTGCCCCCCCCATCCGGACTTAAGCCTCCAAGGAGTGCCCCCCGCACCTGGGCCAGGCCCCATTCACTTGCCTGAGGTTGACCTGGTGGCTGCAGGGCCCCATAGGCTTGCAGGGGGTCGTCCTGGTGGCTGCAAGGCCCCACTCGCTTGCCCGGGGTTGACCTGGTGGCTGCAAGGCCCCAATCGCTTGCCTGGGATTCACCTGCTGTCTGCAAGGCCCCATTCACTTGCCTCGAGTTTACCTGGTGTCTGCAAGGCCCCATTCGCTTGCCTAGGGTTGACCTGGGCTCCAAAAGTTCCCCTAGGCATGCCTGGGTTGACCTGGTGACCGGACTTGCTGCCGCCCTGGGCTTCACTCCCAAAAAAAACCACCGGGAGTGCGGACGCAGGACCCTCACAACCGCCAGGGGCTTAAGCCTCCATCAAGTGCCCCCCCGACACGGGCTTAAGCCTCCAACAAGTGCCCCATTCCCCCCCCCACCTGGGCCAGGCCCCATTCCCTTCCCAGGGTTGACCTGGTGGCTGCAAGGCCCCATTTGCACCTGGGTTTGCCTTGGTGCCTTAGGCCCTGGGGTTGACCTGGTGGCTGCAAGGCCCCTTTAGCTTGCCTGGGGTTGACCTGGGCTCCAAAAGTCCCCCTAGGCATGCCTGGGGTTGTCCTGGAGCCCGGACTTGCTGCCGCCCTTGTGCTTCACTCCCAAAAAACCACTGGGAATGTGGACGCAGGACCCCCACAAACACCAGGGCCTTAAGCTTCCATCAAGTGCCCCCCCATCCGGACTTAAGCCTCCAAGGAGTGCCCCCCGCACCTGGGCCAGGCCCCATTCACTTGCCTGAGGTTGACCTGGTGGCTGCAGGGCCCCATAGGCTTGCAGGGGGTCGTCCTGGTGGCTGCAAGGCCCCACTCGCTTGCCCGGGGTTGACCTGGTGGCTGCAAGGCCCCAGTCGCTTGCCTGGGATTCACCTGCTGTCTGCAAGGCCCCATTCACTTGCCTCGAGTTTACCTGGTGTCTGCAAGGCCCCATTCGCTTGCCTAGGGTTGACCTGGGCTCCAAAAGTTCCCCTAGGCATGCCTGGGTTGACCTGGTGACCGGACTTGCTGCCGCCCTGGGCTTCACTCCCAAAAAACCACCGGGAGTGCGGACGCAGGACCCTCACAACTGCCAGGGGCTTAAGCCTCCATCAAGTGCCGCCCCCCCCCCACGGGCTTAAGCCTCCAACAAGTGCCCCCCCCACCTGGGCCAGGCCCCATTCCCTTCCCAGGGTTGTCCTGGTGGCTGCAAGGCCCCATTCGCTTACCTGGGGTTGACCTGCTGGCTGCAAGGCCCCATTCGCGCATACCTGGGTTTGCCTTGGTGCCTGCTAGGCCCCATTCGCTTGCCTTGGGTTGACCTGGTGTCTGCAAGGCCCCATTAGCTTGCCTGGGGTTGACCTGGGCTCCAAAAGTCCCCCTGGCATGCCTGGGGTTGTCCTGGTGCCCGGACTTGCTGCCGCCCTGGGCTTAACTCCCGAAAAACCACCGGGAGGGCAGACGCAGGACCCCGACAACCGCCAGGGTCTTAATCCTCCATCAAGTCCCCCCCCCACGCGGACTTAAGCCTGCAAGGAGTGCCCCCACCACCTGGGCCAGGCCCATTTAAGTTGCCCGGCTTGACCTGGTGGCTGCAAGGCCCCATTCACTTGCATGGGGTTGACCTGGTGGCTGCAGGGCCCCAATCGCTTGCCTGGGGTTGACCTGCTGTCTGCAAGGCCCCATTCACTTGCCTCGAGTTTACCTGGTGTCTGCAAGGCCCCATTCGCTTGCCTAGGGTTGACCTGGGCTCCAAAAGTTCCCCTACGCATGCCTGGAGTTGACCTGGTGACCGGACTTGCTGCCGCCCTGGGCTTCACTCCCAAAAAACCACTGGGAGTGCGGACGCAGGACCCTCACAACCGCCAGGGGCTTAAGCCTCCATCAAGTGCCCCCCCGACACGGGCTTAAGCCTCCAACAAGTGCCCCCCCCACCTGGGCCAGGCCCCATTCCCTTCCCAGGGTTGACCTGGTGGCTGCAAGGCCCCATTCGCTTACCTGGGGTTGACCTGCTGGCTGCAAGGCCCCATTCGCATACCTGGGTTTGCCTTGGTGCCTGCTAGGCCCCATTCGCTTGCCTTGGGTTGACCTGGTGTCTGCAAGGCCCCATTAGCTTGCCTGGGGTTGACCTGGGCTCCAAAAGTCCCCCTAGGCATGCCTGGGGTTGTCCTGGTGCCCGGACTTGCTGCCGCCCTGGGCTTCACTCCCAAAAAACCACCGGGAGTGCGGACGCAGGACCCCACAACCGCCAGGGGCTTAAGCCCCATCAAGTCCCCCCCCCCCCGGACACGGGCTTAAGCCTCCAACAAGTGCCCCCCCCACCTGGGCCAGGCCCCCAGGGTTGACCTGGTGGCTGCAAGGCCCCATTCGCTTGCCTGGGGTTGACCTGGTGGCTGCAAGGCCCCATTCGCTTGCCTTGGGTTGACCTGGTGGCTGCAAGGCCCCATTAGCTTGCCTGGGGTTGACCTGGGCTCCAAAAGTCCCCCTAGGCATGCCTGGGGTTGTCCTGGAGCCCGGACTTGCTGCCGCCCTTGTGCTTCACTCCCAAAAAACCACTGGGAATGTGGACGCAGGACCCCCACAAACACCAGGGCCTTAAGCTTCCATCAAGTGCCCCCCCCATCCGGACTTAAGCCTCCAAGGAGTGCCCCCCGCACCTGGGCCAGGCCCCATTCACTTGCCTGAGGTTGACCTGGTGGCTGCAGGCCATAGGCCATAGGCTTGCAGGGGGTCCCGGGGTTGACCTGGTGGCTGCAAGGCCCCACTCGCTTGCCTGGGGTTGACCTGGTGGCTGCAAGGCCCCATTCACTTGCCTCGAGTTTACCTGGTGTCTGCAAGGCCCCATTCGCTTGCCTCGAGTTTACCTGGGTTGCCCCACCTGGGCTCCAAAAGTTCCCCTAGGCATGCCTGGGTTGACCTGGTGACCGGACTTGCTGCCGCCCTGGGCTTCACTCCCAAAAAACCACCGGGAGTGCGGACGCAGGACCCTCACAACTGCCAGGGGCTTAAGCCTCCATCAAGTGCCCCCCCCCACGGGCTTAAGCCTCCAACAAGTGCCCCCCCCACCTGGGCCAGGCCCCATTCCCTTCCCAGGGTTGACCTGGTGGCTGCAAGGCCCCATTCGCTTACCTGGGGTTGACCTGCTGGCTGCAAGGCCCCATTCGCATACCTGGGTTTGCCTTGGTGCCTGCTAGGCCCCATTCGCTTGCCTTGGGTTGACCTGGTGTCTGCAAGGCCCCATTAGCTTGCCTGGGGTTGACCTGGGCTCCAAAAGTCCCCCTAGGCATGCCTGGGGTTGTCCTGGAGCCCGGACTTGCTGCCGCCCTTGTGCTTCACTCCCAAAAAACCACTGGGAATGTGGACGCAGGACCCCCACAAACACCAGGGCCTTAAGCTTCCATCAAGTGCCCCCCCCATCCGGACTTAAGCCTCCAAGGAGTGCCCCCCGCACCTGGGCCAGGCCCCATTCACTTGCCTGAGGTTGACCTGGTGGCTGCAGGGCCCCATAGGCTTGCAGGGGGTCGTCCTGGTGGCTGCAAGGCCCCACTCGCTTGCCCGGGGTTGACCTGGTGGCTGCAAGGCCCCAATCGCTTGCCTGGGATTCACCTGCTGTCTGCAAGGCCCCATTCACTTGCCTCGAGTTTACCTGGTGTCTGCAAGGCCCCATTCGCTTGCCTAGGGTTGACCTGGGCTCCAAAAGTTCCCCTAGGCATGCCTGGGGTTGACCTGGTGACCGGACTTGCTGCCGCCCTGGGCTTCACTCCCAAAAAACCACCGGGAGTGCGGACGCAGGACCCTCACAACCGCCAGGGGCTTAAGCCTCCATCAAGTGCCCCCCCGACACGGGCTTAAGCCTCCAACAAGTGCCCCCCCCACCTGGGCCAGGCCCCATTCCCTTCCCAGGGTTGACCTGGTGGCTGCAAGGCCCCCCATTGCCGCTTACCTGGGGTTGACCTGCTGGCTGCAAGGCCCCTTTAGCTTGCCTGGGGTTGACCTGGGCTCCAAAAGTCCCCCTAGGCATGCCTGGGGTTGTCCTGGAGCCCGGACTTGCTGCCGCCCTTGTGCTTCACTCCCAAAAAACCACTGGGAATGTGGACGCAGGACCCCCACAAACACCAGGGCCTTAAGCTTCCATCAAGTGCCCCCCCCATCCGGACTTAAGCCTCCAAGGAGTGCCCCCCGCACCTGGGCCAGGCCCCATTCACTTGCCTGAGGTTGACCTGGTGGCTGCAGGGCCCCATAGGCTTGCAGGGGGTCGTCCTGGTAGCTGCAAGGCCCCACTCGCTTGCCCGGGGTTGACCTGGTGGCTGCAAGGCCCCAGTCGCTTGCCTGGGATTCACCTGCTGTCTGCAAGGCCCCATTCACTTGCCTCGAGTTTACCTGGTGTCTGCAAGGCCCCATTCGCTTGCCTAGGGTTGACCTGGGCTCCAAAAGTTCCCCTAGGCATGCCTGGGTTGACCTGGTGACCGGACTTGCTGCCGCCCTGGGCTTCACTCCCAAAAAACCACCGGGAGTGCGGACGCAGGACCCTCACAACCGCCAGGGGCTTAAGCCTCCATCAAGTGCCCCCCCGACACGGGCTTAAGCCTCCAACAAGTGCCCCCCCCACCTGGGCCAGGCCCCATTCCCTTCCCAGGGTTGACCTGGTGGCTGCAAGGGCCTGCTAGGCCCCATTCGCTTGCCTGGGGTTGACCTGGTGGCTGCAAGGCCCCTTTAGCTTGCCTGGGGTTGACCTGGGCTCCAAAAGTCCCCCTAGGCATGCCTGGGGTTGTCCTGGAGCCCGGACTTGCTGCCGCCCTTGTGCTTCACTCCCAAAAAACCACTGGGAATGTGGACGCAGGACCCCCACAAACACCAGGGCCTTAAGCTTCCATCAAGTGCCCCCCCATCCGGACTTAAGCCTCCAAGGAGTGCCCCCCGCACCTGGGCCAGGCCCCATTCACTTGCCTGAGGTTGACCTGGTGGCTGCAGGGCCCCATAGGCTTGCAGGGGGTCGTCCTGGTAGCTGCAAGGCCCCACTCGCTTGCCCGGGGTTGACCTGGTGGCTGCAAGGCCCCAGTCGCTTGCCTGGGATTCACCTGCTGTCTGCAAGGCCCCATTCACTTGCCTCGAGTTTACCTGGTGTCTGCAAGGCCCCATTCGCTTGCCTAGGGTTGACCTGGGCTCCAAAAGTTCCCCTAGGCATGCCTGGAGTTGACCTGGTGACCGGACTTGCTGCCGCCCTGGGCTTCACTCCCAAAAAACCACCGGGAGTGCGGACGCAGGACCCTCACAACTGCCAGGGGCTTAAGCCTCCATCAAGTGCCCCCCCCCACGGGCTTAAGCCTCCAACAAGTGCCCCCCCCACCTGGGCCAGGCCCCATTCCCTTCCCAGGGTTGTCCTGGTGGCTGCAAGGCCCCATTCGCTTACCTGGGGTTGACCCTGGCTGCAAGGCCCCATTCGCATACCTGGGTTTGCCTTGGTGCCTTCGCTTGCCTTGGGTTGACCTGGTGTCTGCAAGGCCCCATTAGCTTGCCTGGGGTTGACCTGGGCTCCAAAAGTCCCCCTGGCATGCCTGGGGTTGTCCTGGTGCCCGGACTTGCTGCCGCCCTGGGCTTAACTCCCGAAAAACCACCGGGAGGGCAGACGCAGGACCCCGACAACCGCCAGGGTCTTAATCCTCCATCAAGTCCCCCCCCCACGCGGACTTAAGCCTGCAAGGAGTGCCCCCACCACCTGGGCCAGGCCCATTTAAGTTGCCCGGCTTGACCTGGTGGCTGCAAGGCCCCATTCACTTGCATGGGGTTGACCTGGTGGCTGCAGGGCCCCAATCGCTTGCCTGGGGTTGACCTGCTGTCTGCAAGGCCCCATTCACTTGCCTCGAGTTTACCTGGTGTCTGCAAGGCCCCATTCGCTTGCCTAGGGTTGACCTGGGCTCCAAAAGTTCCCCTACGCATGCCTGGAGTTGACCTGGTGACCGGACTTGCTGCCGTCCTGGGCTTCACTCCCAAAAAACCACCGGGAGTGCGGACGCAGGACCCTCACAACCGCCAGGGGCTTAAGCCTCCATCAAGTGCCCCCCCGACACGGGCTTAAGCCTCCAACAAGTGCCCCCCCCACCTGGGCCAGGCCCCATTCCCTTCCCAGGGTTGACCTGGTGGCTGCAAGGCCCCATTCGCTTACCTGGGGTTGACCTGCTGGCTGCAAGGCCCCTTTAGCTTGCCTGGGGTTGACCTGGGCTCCAAAAGTCCCCCTAGGCATGCCTGGGGTTGTCCTGGAGCCCGGACTTGCTGCCGCCCTTGTGCTTCACTCCCAAAAAACCACTGGGAATGTGGACGCAGGACCCCCACAAACACCAGGGCCTTAAGCTTCCATCAAGTGCCCCCCCATCCGGACTTAAGCCTCCAAGGAGTGCCCCCCGCACCTGGGCCAGGCCCCATTCACTTGCCTGAGGTTGACCTGGTGGCTGCAGGGCCCCATAGGCTTGCAGGGGGTCGTCCTGGTAGCTGCAAGGCCCCACTCGCTTGCCCGGGGTTGACCTGGTGGCTGCAAGGCCCCAGTCGCTTGCCTGGGATTCACCTGCTGTCTGCAAGGCCCCATTCACTTGCCTCGAGTTTACCTGGTGTCTGCAAGGCCCCATTCGCTTGCCTAGGGTTGACCTGGGCTCCAAAAGTTCCCCTAGGCATGCCTGGGTTGACCTGGTGACCGGACTTGCTGCCGCCCTGGGCTTCACTCCCAAAAAACCACCGGGAGTGCGGACGCAGGACCCTCACAACTGCCAGGGGCTTAAGCCTCCATCAAGTGCCCCCCCCCACGGGCTTAAGCCTCCAACAAGTGCCCCCCCCCCACCTGGGCCAGGCCCCATTCCCTTCCCAGGGTTGACCTGGTGGCTGCAAGGCCCCATTCGCTTACCTGGGGTTGACCTGCTGGCTGCAAGGCCCCATTCGCATACCTGGGTTTGCCTTGGTGCCTGCTAGGCCCCATTCGCTTGCCTTGGGTTGACCTGGTGTCTGCAAGGCCCCATTAGCTTGCCTGGGGTTGACCTGGGCTCCAAAAGTCCCCCTGGCATGCCTGGGGTTGTCCTGGTGCCCGGACTTGCTGCCGCCCTGGGCTTAACTCCCGAAAAACCACCGGGAGGGCAGACGCAGGACCCCACAACCGCCAGGGCCTTAAGCCTCCATCAAGTGCCCCCCCCATCCGGACTTAAGCCTCCAAGGAGTGCCCCCACCACCTGGGCCAGGCCCCATTCACTTGCCCGGGTTGACCTGGTGGCTGCAAGGCCCCATTCGCTTGCATGGGGTTGACCTGGTGGCTGCAAGGCCCCATCGCTTGCCTGGGGTTGACCTGCTGTCTGCAAGGCCCCATTCACTTGCCTCGAGTTTACCTGGTGTCTGCAAGGCCCCATTCGCTTGCCTAGGGTTGACCTGGGCTCCAAAAGTTCCCCTAGGCATGCCTGGGTTGACCTGGTGACCGGACTTGCTGCCGCCCTGGGCTTCACTCCCAAAAAACCACCGGGAGTGCGGACGCAGGACCCTCACAACCGCCAGGGGCTTAAGCCTCCATCAAGTGCCCCCCCGACACGGGCTTAAGCCTCCAACAAGTGCCCCCCCCACCTGGGCCAGGCCCCATTCCCTTCCCAGGGTTGACCTGGTGGCTGCAAGGCCCCATTCGCTTACCTGGGGTTGACCTGCTGGCTGCAAGGCCCCTTTAGCTTGCCTGGGGTTGACCTGGGCTCCAAAAGTCCCCCTAGGCATGCCTGGGGTTGTCCTGGAGCCCGGACTTGCTGCCGCCCTTGTGCTTCACTCCCAAAAAACCACTGGGAATGTGGACGCAGGACCCCCACAAACACCAGGGCCTTAAGCTTCCATCAAGTGCCCCCCCCATCCGGACTTAAGCCTCCAAGGAGTGCCCCCCGCACCTGGGCCAGGCCCCATTCACTTGCCTGAGGTTGACCTGGTGGCTGCAGGGCCCCATAGGCTTGCAGGGGGTCGTCCTGGTAGCTGCAAGGCCCCACTCGCTTGCCCGGGGTTGACCTGGTGGCTGCAAGGCCCCAGTCGCTTGCCTGGGATTCACCTGCTGTCTGCAAGGCCCCATTCACTTGCCTCGAGTTTACCTGGTGTCTGCAAGGCCCCATTCGCTTGCCTAGGGTTGACCTGGGCTCCAAAAGTTCCCCTAGGCATGCCTTGGGTTGACCTGGTGACCGGACTTGCTGCCGCCCTGGGCTTCACTCCCAAAAAACCACCGGGAGTGCGGACGCAGGACCCTCACAACCGCCAGGGGCTTAAGCCTCCATCAAGTGCCCCCCCCCACGGGCTTAAGCCTCCAACAAGTGCCCCCCCCCCACCTGGGCCAGGCCCCATTCCCTTCCCAGGGTTGACCTGGTGGCTGCAAGGCCCCATTCGCTTACCTGGGGTTGACCTGCTGGCTGCAAGGCCCCATTCGCTTCCCTGGGTTTGCCTTGGTGCCTGCAAGGCCCCATTCGCTTGCCTGGGGTTGACCTGGTGGCTGCAAGGCCCCTTTAGCTTGCCTGGGGTTGACCTGGGCTCCAAAAGTCCCCCTAGGCATGCCTGGGGTTGTCCTGGAGCCCGGACTTGCTGCCGCCCTTGTGCTTCACTCCCAAAAAACCACTGGGAATGTGGACGCAGGACCCCCACAAACACCAGGGCCTTAAGCTTCCATCAAGTGCCCCCCCCATCCGGACTTAAGCCTCCAAGGAGTGCCCCCCGCACCTGGGCCAGGCCCCATTCACTTGCCTGAGGTTGACCTGGTGGCTGCAGGGCCCCATAGGCTTGCAGGGGGTCGTCCTGGTAGCTGCAAGGCCCCACTCGCTTGCCCGGGGTTGACCTGGTGGCTGCAAGGCCCCAGTCGCTTGCCTGGGATTCACCTGCTGTCTGCAAGGCCCCATTCACTTGCCTCGAGTTTACCTGGTGTCTGCAAGGCCCCATTCGCTTGCCTAGGGTTGACCTGGGCTCCAAAAGTTCCCCTAGGCATGCCTGGAGTTGACCTGGTGACCGGACTTGCTGCCGCCCTGGGCTTCACTCCCAAAAAACCACCGGGAGTGCGGACGCAGGACCCTCACAACTGCCAGGGGCTTAAGCCTCCATCAAGTGCCCCCCCACGGGCTTAAGCCTCCAACAAGTGCCAGGCCCCCCCCCCACCTGGGCCAGGCCCCATTCCCTTCCCAGGGTTGTCCTGGTGGCTGCAAGGCCCCATTCGCTTACCTGGGGTTGACCTCCTGGCTGCAAGGCCCCATTCGCATACCTGGGTTTGCCTTGGTGCCTGCTAGGCCCCATTCGCTTGCCTTGGGTTGACCTGGTGTCTGCAAGGCCCCATTAGCTTGCCTGGGGTTGACCTGGGCTCCAAAAGTCCCCCTGGCATGCCTGGGGTTGTCCTGGTGCCCGGACTTGCTGCCGCCCTGGGCTTAACTCCCGAAAAACCACCGGGAGGGCAGACGCAGGACCCCGACAACCGCCAGGGTCTTAATCCTCCATCAAGTCCCCCCCCCACGCGGACTTAAGCCTGCAAGGAGTGCCCCCACCACCTGGGCCAGGCCCATTTAAGTTGCCCGGCTTGACCTGGTGGCTGCAAGGCCCCATTCACTTGCATGGGGTTGACCTGGTGGCTGCAGGGCCCCAATCGCTTGCCTGGGGTTGACCTGCTGTCTGCAAGGCCCCATTCACTTGCCTCGAGTTTACCTGGTGTCTGCAAGGCCCCATTCGCTTGCCTAGGGTTGACCTGGGCTCCAAAAGTTCCCCTACGCATGCCTGGAGTTGACCTGGTGACCGGACTTGCTGCCGTCCTGGGCTTCACTCCCAAAAAACCACTGGGAGTGCGGACGCAGGACCCTCACAACCGCCAGGGGCTTAAGCCTCCATCAAGTGCCCCCCCGACACGGGCTTAAGCCTCCAACAAGTGCCCCCCCCACCTGGGCCAGGCCCCATTCCCTTCCCAGGGTTGACCTGGTGGCTGCAAGGCCCCATTCCGCTTCCCAGGGTTGACCTGGTGGCTGCAAGGCCCCATTTCCCTTGCCTTGGTGCCTGCTAGGCCCCATTCCTTGGGGTTGACCTGCTGGCTGCAAGGCCCCTTTAGCTTGCCTGGGGTTGACCTGGGCTCCAAAAGTCCCCCTAGGCATGCCTGGGGTTGTCCTGGAGCCCGGACTTGCTGCCGCCCTTGTGCTTCACTCCCAAAAAACCACTGGGAATGTGGACGCAGGACCCCCACAAACACCAGGGCCTTAAGCTTCCATCAAGTGCCCCCCCCATCCGGACTTAAGCCTCCAAGGAGTGCCCCCCGCACCTGGGCCAGGCCCCATTCACTTGCCTGAGGTTGACCTGGTGGCTGCAGGGCCCCATAGGCTTGCAGGGGGTCGTCCTGGTAGCTGCAAGGCCCCACTCGCTTGCCCGGGGTTGACCTGGTGGCTGCAAGGCCCCAGTCGCTTGCCTGGGATTCACCTGCTGTCTGCAAGGCCCCATTCACTTGCCTCGAGTTTACCTGGTGTCTGCAAGGCCCCATTCGCTTGCCTAGGGTTGACCTGGGCTCCAAAAGTTCCCCTAGGCATGCCTTGGGTTGACCTGGTGACCGGACTTGCTGCCGCCCTGGGCTTCACTCCCAAAAAACCACCGGGAGTGCGGACGCAGCCCCCTCACAACCGCCAGGGGCTTAAGCCTCCATCAAGTGCCCCCCCGACACGGGCTTAAGCCTCCAACAAGTGCCCCCCCCACCTGGGCCAGGCCCCATTCCCTTCCCAGGGTTGACCTGGTGGCTGCAAGGCCCCATTCGCTTACCTGGGGTTGACCTGCTGGCTGCAAGGCCCCTTTAGCTTGCCTGGGGTTGACCTGGGCTCCAAAAGTCCCCCTAGGCATGCCTGGGGTTGTCCTGGAGCCCGGACTTGCTGCCGCCCTTGTGCTTCACTCCCAAAAAACCACTGGGAATGTGGACGCAGGACCCCCACAAACACCAGGGCCTTAAGCTTCCATCAAGTGCCCCCCCCATCCGGACTTAAGCCTCCAAGGAGTGCCCCCCGCACCTGGGCCAGGCCCCATTCACTTGCCTGAGGTTGACCTGGTGGCTGCAGGGCCCCATAGGCTTGCAGGGGGTCGTCCTGGTAGCTGCAAGGCCCCACTCGCTTGCCCGGGGTTACCTGGTGGCTGCAAGGCCCCAGTCGCTTGCCTGGGATTCACCTGCTGTCTGCAAGGCCCCATTCACTTGCCTCGAGTTTACCTGGTGTCTGCAAGGCCCCATTCGCTTGCCTAGGGTTGACCTGGGCTCCAAAAGTTCCCCTAGGCATGCCTGGGGTTGACCTGGTGACCGGACTTGCTGCCGCCCTGGGCTTCACTCCCAAAAAACCACCGGGAGTGCGGACGCAGGACCCTCACAACCGCCAGGGGCTTAAGCCTCCATCAAGTGCCCCCCCGACACGGGCTTAAGCCTCCAACAAGTGCCCCCCCCACCTGGGCCAGGCCCCATTCCCTTCCCAGGGTTGACCTGGTGGCTGCAAGGCCCCCGCATACCTGGGTTTGCCGCTTAGGCCCCATTCGCTTGGGGTTGACCTGGTGGCTGCAAGGCCCCATTAGCTTGCCTGGGGTTGACCTGGGCTCCAAAAGTCCCCCTAGGCATGCCTGGGGTTGTCCTGGAGCCCGGACTTGCTGCCGCCCTTGTGCTTCACTCCCAAAAAACCACTGGGAATGTGGACGCAGGACCCCCACAAACACCAGGGCCTTAAGCTTCCATCAAGTGCCCCCCCCATCCGGACTTAAGCCTCCAAGGAGTGCCCCCCGCACCTGGGCCAGGCCCCATTCACTTGCCTGAGGTTGACCTGGTGGCTGCAGGGCCCCATAGGCTTGCAGGGGGTCGTCCTGGTAGCTGCAAGGCCCCACTCGCTTGCCCGGGGTTGACCTGGTGGCTGCAAGGCCCCAGTCGCTTGCCTGGGATTCACCTGCTGTCTGCAAGGCCCCATTCACTTGCCTCGAGTTTACCTGGTGTCTGCAAGGCCCCATTCGCTTGCCTAGGGTTGACCTGGGCTCCAAAAGTTCCCCTAGGCATGCCTGGGGTTGACCTGGTGACCGGACTTGCTGCCGCCCTGGGCTTCACTCCCAAAAAACCACCGGGAGTGCGGACCAGGACCCTCACAACTGCCAGGGGCTTAAGCCTCCATCAAGTGCCCCCCCCCCCCCCACGGGCTTAAGCCTCCAACAAGTGCCCCCCCCACCTGGGCCAGGCCCCATTCCCTTCCCAGGGTTGTCCTGGTGGCTGCAAGGCCCCATTCGCTTACCTGGGGTTGACCTCCTGGCTGCAAGGCCCCATTCGCATACCTGGGTTTGCCTTGGTGCCTGCTAGGCCCCATTCGCTTGCCTTGGGTTGACCTGGTGTCTGCAAGGCCCCATTAGCTTGCCTGGGGTTGACCTGGGCTCCAAAAGTCCCCCTGGCATGCCTGGGGTTGTCCTGGTGCCCGGACTTGCTGCCGCCCTGGGCTTAACTCCCGAAAAACCACCGGGAGGGCAGACGCAGGACCCCGACAACCGCCAGGGTCTTAATCCTCCATCAAGTCCCCCCCCCACGCGGACTTAAGCCTGCAAGGAGTGCCCCCACCACCTGGGCCAGGCCCATTTAAGTTGCCCGGCTTGACCTGGTGGCTGCAAGGCCCCATTCACTTGCATGGGGTTGACCTGGTGGCTGCAGGGCCCCAATCGCTTGCCTGGGGTTGACCTGCTGTCTGCAAGGCCCCATTCACTTGCCTCGAGTTTACCTGGTGTCTGCAAGGCCCCATTCGCTTGCCTAGGGTTGACCTGGGCTCCAAAAGTTCCCCTACGCATGCCTGGAGTTGACCTGGTGACCGGACTTGCTGCCGTCCTGGGCTTCACTCCCAAAAAACCACTGGGAGTGCGGACGCAGGACCCTCACAACCGCCAGGGGCTTAAGCCTCCATCAAGTGCCCCCCCGACACGGGCTTAAGCCTCCAACAAGTGCCCCCCCCACCTGGGCCAGGCCCCATTCCCTTCCCAGGGTTGACCTGGTGGCTGCAAGGCCCCATTCGCTTACCTGGGGTTGACCTGCTGGCTGCAAGGCCCCTTTAGCTTGCCTGGGGTTGACCTGGGCTCCAAAAGTCCCCCTAGGCATGCCTGGGGTTGTCCTGGAGCCCGGACTTGCTGCCGCCCTTGTGCTTCACTCCCAAAAAACCACTGGGAATGTGGACGCAGGACCCCCACAAACACCAGGGCCTTAAGCTTCCATCAAGTGCCCCCCCCATCCGGACTTAAGCCTCCAAGGAGTGCCCCCCGCACCTGGGCCAGGCCCCATTCACTTGCCTGAGGTTGACCTGGTGGCTGCAGGGCCCCATAGGCTTGCAGGGGGTCGTCCTGGTAGCTGCAAGGCCCCACTCGCTTGCCCGGGGTTGACCTGGTGGCTGCAAGGCCCCAGTCGCTTGCCTGGGATTCACCTGCTGTCTGCAAGGCCCCATTCACTTGCCTCGAGTTTACCTGGTGTCTGCAAGGCCCCATTCGCTTGCCTAGGGTTGACCTGGGCTCCAAAAGTTCCCCTAGGCATGCCTTGGGTTGACCTGGTGACCGGACTTGCTGCCGCCCTGGGCTTCACTCCCAAAAAACCACCGGGAGTGCGGACGCAGGACCCTCACAACTGCCAGGGGCTTAAGCCTCCATCAAGTGCCCCCCCCACGGGCTTAAGCCTCCAACAAGTGCCCCCCCCCCACCTGGGCCAGGCCCCATTCCCTTCCCAGGGTTGACCTGGTGGCTGCAAGGCCCCATTCGCTTACCTGGGGTTGACCTGCTGGCTGCAAGGCCCCATTGCATACCTGGGTTTGCCTTGGTGCCTGCTAGGCCCCATTCGCTTGCCTTGGGTTGACCTGGTGGCTGCAAGGCCCCATTAGCTTGCCTGGGGTTGACCTGGGCTCCAAAAGTCCCCCTAGGCATGCCTGGGGTTGTCCTGGAGCCCGGACTTGCTGCCGCCCTTGTGCTTCACTCCCAAAAAACCACTGGGAATGTGGACGCAGGACCCCCACAAACACCAGGGCCTTAAGCTTCCATCAAGTGCCCCCCCCATCCGGACTTAAGCCTCCAAGGAGTGCCCCCCGCACCTGGGCCAGGCCCCATTCACTTGCCTGAGGTTGACCTGGTGGCTGCAGGGCCCCATAGGCTTGCAGGGGGTCGTCCTGGTAGCTGCAAGGCCCCACTCGCTTGCCCGGGGTTGACCTGGTGGCTGCAAGGCCCCAGTCGCTTGCCTGGGATTCACCTGCTGTCTGCAAGGCCCCATTCACTTGCCTCGAGTTTACCTGGTGTCTGCAAGGCCCCATTCGCTTGCCTAGGGTTGACCTGGGCTCCAAAAGTTCCCCTAGGCATGCCTGGGGTTGACCTGGTGACCGGACTTGCTGCCGCCCTGGGCTTCACTCCCAAAAAACCACCGGGAGTGCGGACGCAGGACCCTCACAACCGCCAGGGGCTTAAGCCTCCATCAAGTGCCCCCCCCCACGGGCTTAAGCCTCCAACAAGTGCCCCCCCCACCTGGGCCAGGCCCCATTCCCTTCCCAGGGTTGACCTGGTGGCTGCAAGGCCCCATTCGCTTACCTGGGGTTGACCTGCTGGCTGCAAGGCCCCATTCGCTTACCTGGGTTTGCCTTGGTGCCTGCTAGGCCCCATTCGCTTGCCTTGGGTTGACCTGGTGTCTGCAAGGCCCCATTAGCTTGCCTGGGGTTGACCTGGGCTCCAAAAGTCCCCCTAGGCATGCCTGGGGTTGTCCTGGTGCCCGGACTTGCTGCCGCCCTGGGCTTCACTCCCAAAAAACCACTGGGAATGTGGACGCAGGACCCCCACAACGCCAGGGCCTTAAGCCTCCATCAAGTGCCCCCCCCACATCCGGACTTAAGCC
>NW_028324802.1:0-31792 GCF_052110815.1 Crocodylus siamensis
AAGTACCCCCGTGACCCGGGCTTAAGCTTTTAAGGAGTGCCCCCAGAACCGGTGCCAGGCCCCATTCTCTTAGCTGGGGTTGACCTGGTGGCTGCAAGGCCCCATTTGCTTGCCTGGGGTTGACCTGGTGGCTGCAAGGCCCCATTCGCTTGCCTGGGGTTGACCTGTTGGCTGCAAGGCCCCATTCGCTTGTCTGGAGTTCACCTGCTGTCTGCAAGGCCCCATTCGCTTGCATTGGAGTTGACCTGGTGTGTGCAAGGTTCCATTCGTTTGCATTGGGTTGACCTGGTGGCTGCAAGACCCCGTAGGCTTGTCTGGGGTTGACCTGGTGACTGCAATCCCCATTCGCTTGTCTGGAGTTGATCTGGTGACTGCAAGGCCCCATTCGCTTGTCTGGAGTTGACCTGGTGACTGCAACGCCGCATTCGCTTGCCTGGGGTTGACCTGGTGGCTGCAAGGCCCCATTCGCTTGCCTGGGGTTGACCTGGTGGCTGCAAGGCCCCGTAGGCTTGCCTGGGGTTGACCTGGTGGCTGCAAGGCCCCATTTGCTTTCCTGGGGTTGACCTGGTGGCTGGAAGGCCCCATTTGCTTGCCTGGGGTTGACCTGGTGGCTGCAAGGCCCTATTCACTTGCCTGGGGTTGACCTGTTGGCTGCAAGGCCCCATTTGCTTTCCTGGGGTTGACCTGGTGTCTGCAAGGGCCCATTCACTTGCCTGGGATTGAGCTGGTGGCTGCAAGGCCCCATTCACTTGTATGGGGTTGAGCTGGTGGCTGCAAGGCCCCATTCGCTTGCCTGGGGTTGACCTGGTGGCTGCAAGGCCCCGTTCGCTTGCCTGGGGTTGACCTGGTGGCTGCAAGGCCCCATTCGCTTGCCTGGGGTTGACCTGGTGGCTGCAAGGCCCCGTTCGCTTACCTGGGGTTGACCTGGTGGCTGCAAGGCCCATTCGCTTGCCTGGGATTGACCTGGTGGCTGCAAGGCCCCATTCGCTTACCTGGGGTTGACCTGGTGGCTGCAAGGCCCCATTCACTTGCCTGGGGTTGACCTGGTGGCTGCTAGGCCCCATTCGCTTGCTTGCAGTTGACCTGGTGGCTGCAAGGCCCCATTCGCTTGCCTGGGGTTGACCTGGTGGCTGCAAGGCCCCATTCACTTGCCTGGGGTTGACCTGGTGGCTGCAAGGCCCCATTCGCTTGCCTGGGGGTTGACCTGGTGGCTGCAAGGCCCCGTTCGCTTGCCTGGGGTTGACCTGGTGGCTGCAAGGCCCCATTCGCTTGCCTGGGGTTGACCTGGTGGCTGCAAGGCCCCATTCGCTTGCCTGGGGTTGACCTGGTGGCTGCCAGGCCCCATTCGATTGCCTGGGGATTGACCTGGTGGCTGCAAGGCCCCATTCGCTTGTCTGGGGTTGACCTGGTGGCTGCAAGGCCCCATTCGCTTGCTCGGGGTTGACCCTGTGGCTGTAAGGCCCCCTTCACTTGAATTGGGTTGACCCGGTGTCTGCAATGCCCAGTAGGCTTTCTTGGGGTTCACCTGGTGGCTGCAGTGCTAGATAGGCCTGCAGGGGGTTGACCTGGTAGATGCAAGCCCCATTCTCTTGTCCGGGGTTGACTTCGTGGCTGCAAGGCCCCATTCAGTGGGATTGAGTTGACCTGGTGGCTGCAAGGCCCCATTCGCTCTCCTGGGGTTGACCTGGTGGCTGCAGGGCCCCACTCACTGGCAATGGGTGGACCCTGTGGCTGCAAGGCCACTTTCGCTTGCATTGGGTTGACATGTTGTCTGCAAGGCCCCATTAGCTTGCATTGCGTTGACCTGGTGTCTGCAAGGCCCCATTCGCTTGCATTGCGTTGACCTGGTGGCTGCAAGGCCCCATTCGTTTTCGTGGGGTTGACCTGGTGGCTGCAGGGCCCCAAAGGCCTGCAGGGGGTTGACCTTGTGGCTGCAAGGCCCCGGAGGCTTGTCTGGAGTTGAGCTGGTGGCTGCAAGGCCCCATTCGCTTCCCTGGGGTTGACCTGGTGGCTGCAAGGCCCCATTCGCTTCCCTGGGCTTGAGCTGGGCTCCAAAATTCCCTCTAGGCATGCCTGGGGTTGGGCTGCTGCCCCAACTTGCTGCAGGCCGGGGCTACACTCCCAAACAAACACCGTGAGTGTGGACTGAGGACTCGCACAACCACCAGGGGCTTAAGCCTCTATCAAGTACCCCCGTGACCCGGGCTTAAGCTTTTAAGGAGTGCCCCCAGAACCGGTGCCAGGCCCCATTCTCTTAGCTGGGGTTGACCTGGTGGCTTCAAGGCCCCATTTGCTTGCCTGGGGGACCTGGTGGCTGATTCGCTTGCCTGGGGTTGACCTGTTGGCTGCAAGGCCCCATTCGCTTGCCTGGGGTTGACCTGTTGGCTGCAAGGCCCCATTCGCTTGTCTGGAGTTCACCTGCTGTCTGCAAGGCCCCATTCGCTTGATTGGAGTTGACCTGGTGTGTGCAAGGTTCCATTCGTTTGCATTGGGTTGACCTGGTGGCTGCAAGACCCCGTAGGCTTGCTTGTCTGGGGTTGACCTGGTGACTGCAATCCCCATTCGCTTGTCTGGAGTTGATCTGGTGACTGCAAGGCCCCATTCGCTTGTCTGGAGTTGACCTGGTGACTGCAACGCCGCATTCGCTTGCCTGGGGTTGACCTGGTGGCTGCAAGGCCCCATTCGCTTGCCTGGGGTTGACCTGGTGGCTGCAAGGCCCCGTAGGCTTGCCTGGGGTTGACCTGGTGGCTGCAAGGCCCCATTTGCTTTCCTGGGGTTGACCTGGTGGCTGGAAGGCCCCATTTGCTTGCCTGGGGTTGACCTGGTGGCTGCAAGGCCCTATTCACTTGCCTGGGGTTGACCTGTTGCCTGCAAGGCCCCATTTGCTTTTCTGGGGTTGACCTGGTGTCTGCAAGGGCCCATTCACTTGCCTGGGATTGAGCTGGTGGCTGCAAGGCCCCATTCACTTGTATGGGGTTGAGCTGGTGGCTGCAAGGCCCCGTTCGCTTGCCTGGGGTTGACCTGGTGATTGCAAGGCCCCGTTCGCTTGCCTGGGGTTGACCTGGTGGCTGCAAGGCCCCGTTCGCTTGCCTGGGGTTGACCTGGTGGCTGCAAGGCCCCATTCGCTTGCCTGGGGTTGACCTGGTGGCTGCAAGGCCCCATTCGCTTACCTGGGGTTGACCTGGTGGCTGCAAGGCCCCATTCACTTGCCTGGGGTTGACCTGGTGGATGAAGGGCCCCATAGGCTTGCAGGCAGTTGACCTGGTGGCTGGAGGGCCCCATTCGTTCTACCTGGGGTTGACCTGGTGGCTGGAAGGCCCCATTCGATTGTCTGGGATTGACCTGGTGGCTCCAAGGCCCCATTCGCTTCTCTGGGGTTGACCTGGTGGCTGCAAGGCCCCATTCGCTTGCTCGGGGTTGACCCTGTGGCTGTAAGGCCCCCTTCACTTGAATTGGGTTGACCCGGTGTCTGCAATGCCCAGTAGGCTTTCTTGGGGTTCACCTGGTGGCTGCAGTGCTAGATAGGCCTGCAGGGGGTTGACCTGGTAGATGCAAGCCCCATTCTCTTGTCCGGGGTTGACTTGGTGGCTGCAAGGCCCCATTCAGTGGGATTGAGTTGACCTGGTGGCTGCAAGGCCCCATTCGCTCTCCTGGGGTTGACCTGGTGGCTGCAGGGCCCCACTCACTGGCAATGGGTGGACCCTGTGGCTGCAAGGCCCCATTCGCTTCCATTGCGCTGACCTGCTGTCTGCAAGGCCCCATTGACTTGCCTGGGGTTGATCTGGGGGCTGCAAGGCCGCATTTACTTACCTGGGGTTGACTTGCTGACTGCAAGTGCCCGTTGACTTACATTGGGTTGACCTGGTGACTGCAAGGCCCCATTCGCTTGCACAGGGCTGATCTGGACTCTGCAAGGCCCCATTCGCTTGTCTGGGGTTGACCTGGTGGCTGCAAGGCCCCATTCGCTTACTTGCAGTTGACCTGCTGGCTGCAAGGCCACATTCACTTGCATTCGGTTGACCTGGTGTCTGCAAGGCCCCGTAGGCTTTCCTGGGGTCGACCTGGCGGATGCAAGGCCCCATTCGCTTACCTGGGGTTGACCTGGTGGCTGCAAGGCCCCATTCACTTGCCTGGGGTTGACCTGGTGGCTGCAAGGCCCCATTCGCTTACCTGGGGTTGACCTGGTGGCTGCAAGGCCCCATTCGTTTTCCTGGGCTTGACATGGTGGCTGCAGGGCCCCAAAGGCCTGCAGGGGGTTGACTTTGTGGCTGCAAGTCCCCGGAGGCTTGTCTGGAGTTGACCTGGTGGCTGCAAGGCCCCATTCGCTTGCCTGGGGTTGACCTGGTGGCTGCAAGGCCCTGTTCACTTGCCTGGGGTTGACCTGGTGGCTGCAAGGCCCCATTCACTTGCCTGGGGTTGACCTGGTGGATGAAGGGCCTCATAGGCTTGCAGGCAGTTGACCTGGTGGCTGCAAGGCCCCATTCGCTCTACCTGGGGTTGCCCTGGTGGCTGGAAGGCGCCATTCTCTTGTCTGGGGTTGACCTGGTGGCTGCAAGGCCCCATTCACTTGCCTGGGGTTGACCTGGTGGATGAAGGGCCTCATAGGCTTGCAGGCAGTTGACCTGGTGGCTGGAGGGCCCCATTCGCTCTACCTGGGGTTGCCCTGGTGGCTGCAAGGCCCCATTCACTTGTTTAGCGTTCACCTACTGGCTGCAAGGCCACATTCACTTGCATTCGGTTGACCTGGTGTCTGCAAGGCCCCTTTCGCTTGCCTGGGGTTGACCTGGTGGCTGCAAGGCCCCATTCGCTCTCCTGGGGTTGACCTGGTGGCTGCAGGGCCTCACTCACTTGCAATGGGTGGACCCTGTGGCTGCAAGGCCACATTCGCTTGAATTGGGTTGACATGTTGTCTGCAAGGCCCTATTCACTTTTATTGGGTTGACCTGCTGGCTCCAAGGCCCCATTCGCTTACCTGGGGTTGACCTGCTGGCTGAAAGGCCCCATTCGCTTCCACTTGGTTGACCTGGTGTCTGCAAGGCCCCGTACGCTTTCCTGGGGTCGACCTGGTGGCTGCAGGGCCCACTCACTTGCAATGGGTGGACCCTGTGGCTTCAAGGCCACATTCACTTGCATTGGTTTGACATGTTGTCTGCAAGGCCCCATTCGCTTGCATTGCGTTGACCTGGTGTCTGCAAGGCCCCATTCGCTTGCATTGCGTTGACCTGCTGTCCGCAAGGCCCCATTCTCTTGCCTGGGGTTGATCTGGTGGCTGCAAGGCCGCATTTACTTACCTGGGGTTGACTTGCTGACTGCAAGTGCCCGTTGACTTACATTGGGTTGACCTGGTGACTGCAAGGCCCCATTCGCTTGCACAGGGCTGAGCTGGACTCTGCAAGGCCCCATTCGCTTGTCTGGGGTTGACCTGGTGGCTGCAAGGCCCCATTCACTTGTTTGGCGTTGACCTGCTGGCTGCTAGGCCCCATTCGCTTACTTGCAGTTGACCTGGTGGCTGCAAGGCCACATTCACTTGCATTCGGTTGACCTGGTGTCTGCAAGGCCCCGTAGGCTTTCCTGGGGTCGACCTGGCGGATGCAAGGCCCCATTCGCTTACCTGGGGTTGACCTGGTGGCTGCAAGGCCCCATTCACTTGCCTGGGGTTGACCTGGTGGCTGCAAGGCCCCATTCCCTTGCCTGGGGTTGACCTGGTGGCTGCAAGGCCCCATTCGTTTTCCTGGGCTTGACATGGTGGCTGCAGGGCCCCAAAGGCCTGCAGGGGGTTGACTTTGTGGCTGCAAGTCCCCGGAGGCGTGTCTGGAGTTGACCTGGTGGCTGCAAGGCCCCATTCGCTTGCCTGGGGTTGACCTGGTGGCTGCAAGGCCCCATTCGCTTGCCTGGGGTTGACCTGGTGGCTGCAAGGCCCCATTCGCTTGCCTGGGGTTGACCTGGTGGCTGCAAGGCCCCATTCGCTTGTCTGGGGTTGACCTGGTGGCTGCAAGGCCCCATTCGCTTGTCTGGAGTTGACCTGGTGACTGCAACACCGCATTCGCTTGCCTGGGGTTGACCTGGTGGCTGCAAGGCCCCATTCGCTTGCCTGGGGTTGACCTGGTGGCTGCAAGGCCCCGTTCGCTTGCCTGGGGTTGACCTGGTGGCTGCAAGGCCCCATTTGTTTCCTGGGGTTGACCTGGTCCTGGAAGGCCCCATTTGCTTGCCTGGGGTTGACCTGGTGGCTGCAAGGCCCTATTCACTTGCCTGGGGTTGACCTGGTGGCTGCATGGCCCCATTTGCTTTCCTGGGGTTGACCTGGTGTCTGCAATGCCCATTCACTTGCCTGGGATTGAGCTGGTGGCTGCAAGGCCCCATTCACTTCTACGGGGTTGAGCTGGTGGCTCCAAGGCCCCATTCGCTTGTCCGGGGTAGACCTGGTGGCTGCAAGGCCCCATTCACTTGCCTGGGGTTGACCTGGTGGCTGCAAGGCCCTATTCACTTGCCTGGGGTTGGCCTGTTGCCTGCAAGGCCCCATTTGCTTTCCTGGGGTTGACCTGGTGTCTGCAAGGGCCCATTCACTTGCCTGGGATTGAGCTGGTGGCTGCAAGGCCCCATTCACTTGTATGGGGTTGAGCTGGTGGCTCCAAGGCTCCATTCGCTTGTCTGGGGTAGACCTGGTGGCTGCCAGGCCCCATTCGCTTGCCTGGAATTGACCTGGTGGCTGCAAGGCCCCATTCGCTTGCCTGGGGTTGACCTGATGGCTGCAAGGCCCCATTCGTTTTCCTGGGGTTGACATGGTGGCTGCAGGGCCCCAAAGGCGTGCAGGGGGTTGACTTTGTGGCTGCAAGTCCCCGGAGGCTTGTCTGGAGTTGACCTGGTGGCTGCAAGGCCCCATTCGCTTGCCTGGGGTTGACCTGGTGGCTGCAAGGCCCCTTTCGCTTGCCTGGGGTTGACCTGGTGTCTGCAAGGCCCCATTCTTGCCTGGGGTTGACCTGGTGGTTGCGAGTCCCCGTTCGCTTGCCTGGGGGCTGCAAGGCCCCGTTCGCTTGCCTGGGGTTGACCTGGTGGCTGCAAGGCCCCGTTCGCTTGCCTGGGGTTGACCTGGTGGCTGCAAGGCCCCATTCGCTTGCCTGGTGTTGACCTGGTGGCTGCAAGGCCCCATTCGCTTGACCCTGGGGTTGACCTGGTGGCTGCAAGGCCCCATTCGCTTGCCTGGGGTTGACCTGGTGGCTGCAAGGCCCCGTTCGCTTGCCTGGGGGTTGACCTGGTGGTTGCAAGGCCCCGTTCGCTTGCCTGGGGTTGACCTGGTGGCTGCAAGGCCCCGTTCGCTTGCGTGGGGTTGACCTGGTGGCTGCAAGGCCCCATTCGCTTGCCTGGGGTTGACCTGGTGGCTGCAAGGCCCCATTCGCTTCCCTGGGGTTGACCTGGTGGCTGCAAGGCCCCATTCGCTTGCCTGGGGTTGACCTGGTGGCTGGAGGGGTTCTACCTGGGGTTGCTGCAAGGCCCCATTCGATTGTCTGGCATTGACCTGGTGGCTCCAAGGCCCCATTCGCTTCTCTGGGGTTGACCTGGTGGCTGCAAAGCCCCATTCGCTTGCTCGGGGTTGACCCTGTGGCTGTAAGGCCCCCTTCATTTGAATTGGGTTGACCCGGTGTCTGCAATGCCCAGTAGGCTTTCTTGGGGTTCACCTGGTGGCTGCAGTGCTAGATAGGCCTGCAGGGGGTTGACCTGGTAGATGCAAGCCCCATTCTCTTGTGCGGGGTTGACTTGGTGGTTGCAAGGCCCCATTCAGTGGGATTGAGTTGACCTGGTGGCTGCAAGGCCCCATTCGCTCTCCTGGGGTTGACCTGGTGGCTGCAGGGCCCCACTCACTGGCAATGGGTGGACCCTGTGGCTGCAAGGCCCCATTCGCTTCCATTGCGCTGACCTGCTGTCTGCAAGGCCCCATTGACTTGCCTGGGGTTGATCTGGGGGCTGCAAGGCCGCATTTACTTACCTGGGGTTGACTTGCTGACTGCAAGTGCCCGTTGACTTACATTGGGTTGACCTGGTGACTGCAAGGCCCCATTCGCTTGCACAGGGCTGATCTGGACTCTGCAAGGCCCCATTCGCTTGTCTGGGGTTGACCTGGTGGCTGCAAGGCCCCATTCGCTTACTTGCAGTTGACCTGCTGGCTGCAAGGCCACATTCACTTGCATTCGGTTGACCTGGTGTCTGCAAGGCCCCGTAGGCTTTCCTGGGGTCGACCTGGCGGATGCAAGGCCCCATTCGCTTACCTGGGGTTGACCTGGTGGCTGCAAGGCCCCATTCACTTGCCTGGGGTTGACCTGGTGGCTGCAAGGCCCCATTCGCTTACCTGGGGTTGACCTGGTGGCTGCAAGGCCCCATTCGTTTTCCTGGGCTTGACATGGTGGCTGCAGGGCCCCAAAGGCCTGCAGGGGGTTGACTTTGTGGCTGCAAGTCCCCGGAGGCTTGTCTGGAGTTGACCTGGTGGCTGCAAGGCCCCATTCGCTTGCCTGGGGTTGACCTGGTGGCTGCAAGGCCCTGTTCACTTGCCTGGGGTTGACCTGGTGGCTGCAAGGCCCCATTCACTTGCCTGGGGTTGACCTGGTGGATGAAGGGCCTCATAGGCTTGCAGGCAGTTGACCTGGTGGCTGCAAGGCCCCATTCGCTCTACCTGGGGTTGCCCTGGTGGCTGGAAGGCGCCATTCTCTTGTCTGGGGTTGACCTGGTGGCTGCAAGGCCCCATTCACTTGCCTGGGGTTGACCTGGTGGATGAAGGGCCTCATAGGCTTGCAGGCAGTTGACCTGGTGGCTGGAGGGCCCCATTCGCTCTACCTGGGGTTGCCCTGGTGGCTGCAAGGCCCCATTCACTTGTTTAGCGTTCACCTACTGGCTGCAAGGCCACATTCACTTGCATTCGGTTGACCTGGTGTCTGCAAGGCCCCTTTCGCTTGCCTGGGGTTGACCTGGTGGCTGCAAGGCCCCATTCGCTCTCCTGGGGTTGACCTGGTGGCTGCAGGCCCCACTCACTTGCAATGGGTGGACCCTGTGGCTGCAAGGCCACATTCGCTTGAATTGGGTTGACATGTTGTCTGCAAGGCCCTATTCACTTTTATTGGGTTGACCTGCTGGCTCCAAGGCCCCATTCACTTGTTTAGCGTTCACCTACTGGCTGCAAGGCCACATTCACTTGCATTCGGTTGACCTGGTGTCTGCAAGGCCCCTTTCGCTTGCCTGGGGTTGACCTGGTGGCTGCAAGGCCCCATTCGCTCTCCTGGGGTTGACCTGGTGGCTGCAGGGCCCCACTCACTTGCAATGGGTGGACCCTGTGGCTGCAAGGCCACATTCGCTTGAATTGGGTTGACATGTTGTCTGCAAGGCCCTATTCACTTTTATTGGGTTGACCTGGTGTCTGCAAGGCCCCATTCACCTGTATGGGGTTGAGCTGGTGGCTGCAAGGCCCCATTCACTTCTATGGGTTTGAGCTGGTGGCTGCAAGGCCCCATTCACTTGTATGGGGTTGAGCTGGTGGCTGCACGGCCCTATTCACTTTTATTGGGTTGACCTGCTGGCTCCAAGGCCCCATTCGCTTACCTGGGGTTGACCTGCTGGCTGAAAGGCCCCATTCGCTTCCACTTGGTTGACCTGGTGTCTGCAAGGCCCCGTACGCTTTCCTGGGGTCGACCTGGTGGCTGCAGGGCCCCACTCACTTGCAATGGGTGGACCCTGTGGCTTCAAGGCCACATTCACTTGCATTGGTTTGACATGTTGTCTGCAAGGCCCCATTCGCTTGCATTGCGTTGACCTGGTGTCTGCAAGGCCCCATTCGCTTGCATTGCGTTGACCTGCTGTCCGCAAGGCCCCATTCTCTTGCCTGGGGTTGATCTGGTGGCTGCAAGGCCGCATTTACTTACCTGGGGTTGACTTGCTGACTGCAAGTGCCCGTTGACTTACATTGGGTTGACCTGGTGACTGCAAGGCCCCATTCGCTTGCACAGGGCTGAGCTGGACTCTGCAAGGCCCCATTCGCTTGTCTGGGGTTGACCTGGTGGCTGCAAGGCCCCATTCACTTGTTTGGCGTTGACCTGCTGGCTGCTAGGCCCCATTCGCTTACTTGCAGTTGACCTGGTGGCTGCAAGGCCACATTCACTTGCATTCGGTTGACCTGGTGTCTGCAAGGCCCCGTAGGCTTTCCTGGGGTCGACCTGGCGGATGCAAGGCCCCATTCGCTTACCTGGGGTTGACCTGGTGGCTGCAAGGCCCCATTCACTTGCCTGGGGTTGACCTGGTGGCTGCAAGGCCCCATTCCCTTGCCTGGGGTTGACCTGGTGGCTGCAAGGCCCCATTCGTTTTCCTGGGCTTGACATGGTGGCTGCAGGGCCCCAAAGGCCTGCAGGGGGTTGACTTTGTGGCTGCAAGTCCCCGGAGGCGTGTCTGGAGTTGATCTGGTGGCTGCAAGGCCCCATTCGCTTGCCTGGGGTTGACCTGGTGGCTGCAAGGCCCCATTCGCTTGCCTGCGGTTGACCTGGTGGCTGCAAGGCCCCATTCGCTTGCCTGGGGTTGACCTGGTGGCTGCAAGGCCCCATTCGCTTGCCTGGGGTTGACCTGGTGGCTGCAAGGCCCCGTTCGCTTGCCTGGGGGTTGACCTGGTGGTTGCAAGGCCCCGTTCGCTTGCCTGGGGTTGACCTCGTGGCTGCAAGGCCCCGTTCGCTTGCCTGGGGTTGACCTGGTGGCTGCAAGGCCCCATTCGCTTGCCTGGGGTTGACCTGGTGGCTGCAAGGCCCCATTCGATTGTCTGGGATTGACCTGGTGGCTCCAAGGCCCCATTCGCTTCTCTGGGGTTGACCTGGTGGCTGCAAAGCCCCATTCGCTTGCTCGGGGTTGACCCTGTGGCTGTAAGGCCCCCTTCACTTGAATTGTGTTGACCCGGTGTCTGCAATGCCCAGTAGGCTTTCTTGGGGTTCACCTGGTGGCTGCAGTGCTAGATAGGCCTGCAGGGGGTTGACCTGGTAGATGCAAGCCCCATTCTCTTGTGCGGGGTTGACTTGGTGGCTGCAAGGCCCCATTCAGTGGGATTGAGTTGACCTGGTGGCTGCAAGGCCCCATTCGCTCTCCTGGGGTTGACCTGGTGGCTGCAGGGCCCCACTCACTGGCAATGGGTGGACCCTGTGGCTGCAAGGCCCCATTCGCTTCCATTGCGTTGACCTGCTGTCTGCAAGGCCCCATTGACTTGCCTGGGGTTGATCTGGGGGCTGCAAGGCCGCATTTACTTACCTGGGGTTGACTTGCTGACTGCAAGTGCCCGTTGACTTACATTGGGTTGACCTGGTGACTGCAAGGCCCCATTCGCTTGCACAGGGCTGATCTGGACTCTGCAAGGCCCCATTCGCTTGTCTGGGGTTGACCTGGTGGCTGCAAGGCCCCATTCGCTTACTTGCAGTTGACCTGCTGGCTGCAAGGCCACATTCACTTGCATTCGGTTGACCTGGTGTCTGCAAGGCCCCGTAGGCTTTCCTGGGGTCGACCTGGCGGATGCAAGGCCCCATTCGCTTACCTGGGGTTGACCTGGTGGCTGCAAGGCCCCATTCACTTGCCTGGGGTTGACCTGGTGGCTGCAAGGCCCCATTCGCTTACCTGGGGTTGACCTGGTGGCTGCAAGGCCCCATTCGTTTTCCTGGGCTTGACATGGTGGCTGCAGGGCCCCAAAGGCCTGCAGGGGGTTGACTTTGTGGCTGCAAGTCCCCGGAGGCTTGTTTGGAGTTGACCTGGTGGCTGCAAGGCCCCATTCGCTCTCCTGGGGTTGACCTGGTGGCTGCAGGGCCCCACTCACTTGCAATGGGTGGACCCTGTGGCTGCAAGGCCACATTCGCTTGCATTGGGTTGACATGTTGTCTGCAAGGCCCCATTCGCTTGCATTGCGTTGACCTGGTGTCTGCAAGGCCCCATTCGCTTGCATTGCGTTCACCTGGTGGGTGCAAGGCCCCATTCGTTTTCGTGGGGTTGAGCTGGGCTCCAAAATTCCCTCTAGGCATGCCTGGGGTTGGGCTGCTGCCCCAACTTGCTGCAGGCCGGGGCTACACTCCCAAACAAACACCGTGAGTGTGGACTGAGGACTCGCACAACCACCAGGGGCTTAAGCCTCTATCAAGTACCCCCGTGACCCGGGCTTAAGCTTCCAAGGTGTGCCCCCAGAACCGGTGCCAGGCCCCATTCTCTTGCCTGGGGTTGACCTGGTGGCTGCAAGGCCCCATTTGCTTGCCTGAGGTTGACCTGCTGGCTGCAAGGCCCCATTCACTTGCCTGGGGTTGACCTGGTGGCTGCAAGGGCCCGTTCGCTTGCCTGGGGGTTGACCTGGTGGTTGCAAGGCCCCATTCGCTTGCATTGCGTTGACCTGGTGGCTGCAAGGCCCCATTCGTTTTCGTGGGGTTGACCTGGTGGCTGCAGGGCCCCAAAGGCCTGGAGGGGGTTGACCTTGTGGCTGCAGGGCCCCGGAGGCTTGTCTGGAGTTGAGCTGGTGGCTGCAAGGCCCCATTCGCTTCCCTGGGCTTGAGCTGGGCTCCAAAATTCCCTCTAGGCATGCCTGGGGTTGGGCTGCTGCCCCAACTTGCTGCAGGCCGGGGCTACACTCCCAAACAAACACCGTGAGTGTGGACTGAGGACTCGCACAACCACCAGGGGCTTAAGCCTCTATCAAGTACCCCCGTGACCCGGGCTTAAGCTTTTAAGGAGTGCCCCCAGAACCGGTGCCAGGCCCCATTCTCTTAGCTGGGGTTGACCTGGTGGCTGCAAGGCCCCATTTGCTTGCCTGGGGTTGACCTGGTGGCTGCAAGGCCCCATTCGCTTGCCTGGGGTTGACCTGTTGGCTGCAAGGCCCCATTCGCTTGTCTGGAGTTCACCTGCTGTCTGCAAGGCCCCATTCGCTTAATTGGAGTTGACCTGGTGTGTGCAAGGTTCCATTCGTTTGCATTGGGTTGACCTGGTGGCTGCAAGACCCCGTAGGCTTGTCTGGGGTTGACCTGGTGACTGCAATCCCCATTCGCTTGTCTGGAGTTGATCTGGTGACTGCAAGGCCCCATTCGCTTGTCTGGAGTTGACCTGGTGACTGGAACGCCGCATTCGCTTGCCTGGGGTTGACCTGGTGGCTGCAAGGCCCCATTCGCTTGCCTGGGGTTGACCTGGTGGCTGCAAGGCCCCGTAGGCTTGCCTGGGCTTGACCTGGTGGCTGCAAGGCCCCATTTGCTTTCCTGGGGTTGACCTGGTGGCTGGAAGGCCCCATTTGCTTGCCTGGGGTTGACCTGGTGGCTGCAAGGCCCTATTCACTTGGCTGGGGTTGACCTGGTGGCTGCATGGCCCCATTTGCTTTCCTGGGGTTGACCTGGTGTCTGCAAGGGCCCATTCACTTGCCTGGGATTGAGCTGGTGGCTGCAAGGCCCCATTCACTTCTACGGGGTTGAGCTGGTGGCTGCAAGGCCCCATTCACTTGCCTGGGGTTGACCTGGTGGCTGCAAGGCCCCGTTCGCTTGCCTGGGGGTTGACCTGGTGGTTGCAAGGCCCCGTTCGCTTGCCTGGGGTTGACCTGGTGGCTGCAAGGCCCCGTTCGCTTGCCTGGGGTTGACCTGGTGGCTGCAAGGCCCCATTCGCTTGCCTGGGGTTGACCGGGTGGCTGCAAGGCCCCATTCGCTTACCTGGGGTTGACCCGGTGGCTTCAAGGCCCCATTCACTTGCCTGGGGTTGACCTGGTGGATGAAGGGCCCCATAGGCTTGCAGGCAGTTGACCTGGTGGCTGGAGGGCCCCATTCGCTCTACCTGGGGTTGACCTGGTGGCTGCAGGGCCCCACTCATTGGCAATGAGTGGACCCTGTGGCTGCAAGGCCACTTTCGCTTGCATTGGGTTGACCTGGTGGCTACAAGGCCCCATTCGCTTGCCTGGGTTTGACCTGGTGTCTGCAAGGCCCCATTCCCTTGCCTGGGGTTGACCTGGTGTCTGGAAGGCCCCATTCACTTGCCTGGGGTTGACCTGGTGGCTACAAGGCCCCATTCGCTTGCCTGGGGTTGACCTGGTGTCTGCAAGGCCCCATTCACTTGCCTGGGGTTGACCTGGTGGTTGCGAGTCCCCGTTCGATTGTCTGGGATTGACCTGGTGGCTGCAAGGCCCCATTCGCTTGCTCGGGGTTGACCCTGTGGCTGTAAGGCCCCCTTCACTTGAATTGGGTTGACCCGGTGTCTGCAATGCCCAGTAGGCTTTCTTGGGGTTCACCTGGTGGCTGCAGTGCTAGATAGGCCTGCAGGGGGTTGACCTGGTAGATGCAAGCCCAATTCTCTTGTCCGGGGTTGACTTCGTGGCTGCAAGGCCCCATTCAGTTGGATTGAGTTGACCTGGTGGCTGCAAGGCCCCATTCGCTCTCCTGGGGTTGACCTGGTGGCTGCAGGGCCCCACTCACTGGCAATGAGTGTACCCTGTGGCTGCAAGGCCACTTTCGCTTGCATTGGGTTGACATGTTGTCTGCAAGGCCCCATTAGCTTGCATTGCGTTGACCTGGTGTCTGCAAGGCCCCATTCGCTTGCATTGCGTTGACCTGGTGGCTGCAAGGCCCCATTCGTTTTCGTGGGGTTGACCTGGTGGCTGCAGGGCCCCAAAGGCCTGCAGGGGGTTGACCTTGTGGCTGCAAGGCCCCGGAGGCTTGTCTGGAGTTGAGCTGGTGGCTGCAAGGCCCCATTCGCTTCCCTGGGGTTGACCTGGTGGCTGCAAGGCCCCATTCGCTTCCCTGGGCTTGTGCTGGGCTCCAAAATTCCTTCTAGGCATGCCTGGGGTTGGGCTGCTGCCCCAACTTGCTGCAGGCCGGGGCTACACTCCCAAACAAACACAGTGAGTGTGGACTGAGGACTCGCACAACCACCAGGGGCTTAAGCCTCTATCAAGTACCCCCGTGACCCGGGCTTAAGCTTTTAAGGAGTGCCCCCAGAACCGGTGCCAGGCCCCATTCTCTTAGCTGGGGTTGACCTGGTGGCTGCAAGGCCCCATTTGCTTGCCTGGGGTTGACCTGGTGGCTGCAAGGCCCCATTCGCTTGCCTGGGGTTGACCTGTTGGCTGCGAGGCCCCATTCGCTTGCCTGGGGTTGACCTGTTGGCTGCAAGGCCCCATTCGCTTGTCTGGAGTTCACCTGCTGTCTGCAAGGCCCCATTCGCTTGATTGGAGTTGACCTGGTGTGTGCAAGGTTCCATTCGTTTGCATTGGGTTGACCTGGTGGCTGCAAGACCCTGTAGGCTTGTCTGGGGTTGACCTGGTGACTGCAATCCCCATTCGCTTGTCTGGAGTTGATCTGGTGACTGCAAGGCGCCATTCGCTTGTCTGGAGTTGACCTGGTGACTGCAACGCCGCATTCGCTTGCCTGGGGTTGACCTGGTGGCTGCAAGGCCCCATTCGCTTGCCTGGGGTTGACCTGGTGGCTGCAAGGCCCCGTAGGCTTGCCTGGGGTTGACCTGGTGGCTGCAAGGCCCCATTTGCTTTCCTGGGGTTGACGTGGTGACTGGAAGGCCCCATTTGCTTGCCTGGGGTTGACCTGGTGGCTGCAAGGCCCTATTCACTTGCCTGGGGTTGACCTGTTGCCTGCAAGACCCCATTTGCTTTCCTGGGGTTGACCTGGTGTCTGCAAGTGCCCATTCACTTGCCTGGGATTGAGCTGGTGGCTGCAAGGCCCCATTCACTTGTATGGGGTTGAGCTGGTGGCTGCAAGGCCCCATTCGCTTGTCTGGGGTAGACCTGGTGGCTGCAAGGCCCCATTCGCTTGCCTGCAATTGACCTGGTGGCTGCAAGGCCCCGTTCGCTTGCCTGGGGGTTGACCTGGTGGTTGCAAGGCCCCGTTCGCTTGCCTGGGGTTGACCTGGTGGCTGCAAGGCCCCGTTCGCTTGCCTGGGGTTGACCTGGTGGCTGCAAGGCCCCATTCGATTGTCTGGCATTGACCTGGTGGCTCCAAGGCCCCATTCGCTTCTCTGGGGTTGACCTGGTGGCTGCAAAGCCCCATTCGCTTGCTCGGGGTTGACCCTGTGGCTGTAAGGCCCCCTTCATTTGAATTGGGTTGACCCGGTGTCTGCAATGCCCAGTAGGCTTTCTTGGGGTTCACCTGGTGGCTGCAGTGCTAGATAGGCCTGCAGGGGGTTGACCTGGTAGATGCAAGCCCCATTCTCTTGTGCGGGGTTGACTTGGTGGTTGCAAGGCCCCATTCAGTGGGATTGAGTTGACCTGGTGGCTGCAAGGCCCCATTCGCTCTCCTGGGGTTGACCTGGTGGCTGCAGGGCCCCACTCACTGGCAATGGGTGGACCCTGTGGCTGCAAGGCCCCATTCGCTTCCATTGCGCTGACCTGCTGTCTGCAAGGCCCCATTGACTTGCCTGGGGTTGATCTGGGGGCTGCAAGGCCGCATTTACTTACCTGGGGTTGACTTGCTGACTGCAAGTGCCCGTTGACTTACATTGGGTTGACCTGGTGACTGCAAGGCCCCATTCGCTTGCACAGGGCTGATCTGGACTCTGCAAGGCCCCATTCGCTTGTCTGGGGTTGACCTGGTGGCTGCAAGGCCCCATTCGCTTACTTGCAGTTGACCTGCTGGCTGCAAGGCCACATTCACTTGCATTCGGTTGACCTGGTGTCTGCAAGGCCCCGTAGGCTTTCCTGGGGTCGACCTGGCGGATGCAAGGCCCCATTCGCTTACCTGGGGTTGACCTGGTGGCTGCAAGGCCCCATTCACTTGCCTGGGGTTGACCTGGTGGCTGCAAGGCCCCATTCGCTTACCTGGGGTTGACCTGGTGGCTGCAAGGCCCCATTCGTTTTCCTGGGCTTGACATGGTGGCTGCAGGGCCCCAAAGGCCTGCAGGGGGTTGACTTTGTGGCTGCAAGTCCCCGGAGGCTTGTCTGGAGTTGACCTGGTGGCTGCAAGGCCCCATTCGCTTGCCTGGGGTTGACCTGGTGGCTGCAAGGCCCTGTTCACTTGCCTGGGGTTGACCTGGTGGCTGCAAGGCCCCATTCACTTGCCTGGGGTTGACCTGGTGGATGAAGGGCCTCATAGGCTTGCAGGCAGTTGACCTGGTGGCTGCAAGGCCCCATTCGCTCTACCTGGGGTTGCCCTGGTGGCTGGAAGGCGCCATTCTCTTGTCTGGGGTTGACCTGGTGGCTGCAAGGCCCCATTCACTTGCCTGGGGTTGACCTGGTGGATGAAGGGCCTCATAGGCTTGCAGGCAGTTGACCTGGTGGCTGGAGGGCCCCATTCGCTCTACCTGGGGTTGCCCTGGTGGCTGCAAGGCCCCATTCACTTGTTTAGCGTTCACCTACTGGCTGCAAGGCCACATTCACTTGCATTCGGTTGACCTGTTGTCTGCAAGGCCCCTTTCGCTTGCCTGGGGTTGACCTGGTGGCTGCAAGGCCCCATTCGCTCTCCTGGGGTTGACCTGGTGGCTGCAGGGCCCCACTCACTTGCAATGGGTGGACCCTGTGGCTGCAAGGCCACATTCGCTTGAATTGGGTTGTCATGTTGTCTGCAAGGCCCTATTCACTTTTATTGGGTTGACCTGCTGGCTCCAAGGCCCCATTCACTTGTTTAGCGTTCACCTACTGGCTGCAAGGCCACATTCACTTGCATTCGGTTGACCTGGTGTCTGCAAGGCCCCTTTCGCTTGCCTGGGGTTGACCTGGTGGCTGCAAGGCCCCATTCGCTCTCCTGGGGTTGACCTGGTGGCTGCAGGGCCCCACTCACTTGCAATGGGTGGACCCTGTGGCTGCAAGGCCACATTCGCTTGAATTGGGTTGACATGTTGTCTGCAAGGCCCTATTCACTTTTATTGGGTTGACCTGGTGTCTGCAAGGCCCCATTCACCTGTATGGGGTTGAGCTGGTGGCTGCAAGGCCCCATTCACTTCTATGGGTTTGAGCTGGTGGCTGCAAGGCCCCATTCACTTGTATGGGGTTGAGCTGGTGGCTGCACGGCCCTATTCACTTTTATTGGGTTGACCTGCTGGCTCCAAGGCCCCATTCGCTTACCTGGGGTTGACCTGCTGGCTGAAAGGCCCCATTCGCTTCCACTTGGTTGACCTGGTGTCTGCAAGGCCCCGTACGCTTTCCTGGGGTCGACCTGGTGGCTGCAGGGCCCCACTCACTTGCAATGGGTGGACCCTGTGGCTTCAAGGCCACATTCACTTGCATTGGTTTGACATGTTGTCTGCAAGGCCCCATTCGCTTGCATTGCGTTGACCTGGTGTCTGCAAGGCCCCATTCGCTTGCATTGCGTTGACCTGCTGTCCGCAAGGCCCCATTCTCTTGCCTGGGGTTGATCTGGTGGCTGCAAGGCCGCATTTACTTACCTGGGGTTGACTTGCTGACTGCAAGTGCCCGTTGACTTACATTGGGTTGACCTGGTGACTGCAAGGCCCCATTCGCTTGCACAGGGCTGAGCTGGACTCTGCAAGGCCCCATTCGCTTGTCTGGGGTTGACCTGGTGGCTGCAAGGCCCCATTCACTTGTTTGGCGTTGACCTGCTGGCTGCTAGGCCCCATTCGCTTACTTGCAGTTGACCTGGTGGCTGCAAGGCCACATTCACTTGCATTCGGTTGACCTGGTGTCTGCAAGGCCCCGTAGGCTTTCCTGGGGTCGACCTGGCGGATGCAAGGCCCCATTCGCTTACCTGGGGTTGACCTGGTGGCTGCAAGGCCCCATTCACTTGCCTGGGGTTGACCTGGTGGCTGCAAGGCCCCATTCCCTTGCCTGGGGTTGACCTGGTGGCTGCAAGGCCCCATTCGTTTTCCTGGGCTTGACATGGTGGCTGCAGGGCCCCAAAGGCCTGCAGGGGGTTGACTTTGTGGCTGCAAGTCCCCGGAGGCGTGTCTGGAGTTGACCTGGTGGCTGCAAGGCCCCATTCGCTTGCCTGGGGTTGACCTGGTGGCTGCAAGGCCCCATTCGCTTGCCTGCGGTTGACCTGGTGGCTGCAAGGCCCCATTCGCTTGCCTGGGGTTGACCTGGTGGCTGCAAGGCCCCATTCGCTTGCCTGGGGTTGACCTGGTGGCTGCAAGGCCCCGTTCGCTTGCCTGGGGGTTGACCTGGTGGTTGCAAGGCCCCGTTCGCTTGCCTGGGGTTGACCTCGTGGCTGCAAGGCCCCGTTCGCTTGCCTGGGGTTGACCTGGTGGCTGCAAGGCCCCATTCGCTTGCCTGGGGTTGACCTGGTGGCTGCAAGGCCCCATTCGATTGTCTGGGATTGACCTGGTGGCTCCAAGGCCCCATTCGCTTCTCTGGGGTTGACCTGGTGGCTGCAAAGCCCCATTCGCTTGCTCGGGGTTGACCCTGTGGCTGTAAGGCCCCCTTCACTTGAATTGTGTTGACCCGGTGTCTGCAATGCCCAGTAGGCTTTCTTGGGGTTCACCTGGTGGCTGCAGTGCTAGATAGGCCTGCAGGGGGTTGACCTGGTAGATGCAAGCCCCATTCTCTTGTGCGGGGTTGACTTGGTGGCTGCAAGGCCCCATTAAGTGGGATTGAGTTGACCTGGTGGCTGCAAGGCCCCATTCGCTCTCCTGGGGTTGACCTGGTGGCTGCAGGGCCCCACTCACTGGCAATGGGTGGACCCTGTGGCTGCAAGGCCCCATTCGCTTCCATTGCGTTGACCTGCTGTCTGCAAGGCCCCATTGACTTGCCTGGGGTTGATCTGGGGGCTGCAAGGCCGCATTTACTTACCTGGGGTTGACTTGCTGACTGCAAGTGCCCGTTGACTTACATTGGGTTGACCTGGTGACTGCAAGGCCCCATTCGCTTGCACAGGGCTGATCTGGACTCTGCAAGGCCCCATTCGCTTGTCTGGGGTTGACCTGGTGGCTGCAAGGCCCCATTCGCTTACTTGCAGTTGACCTGCTGGCTGCAAGGCCACATTCACTTGCATTCGGTTGACCTGGTGTCTGCAAGGCCCCGTAGGCTTTCCTGGGGTCGACCTGGCGGATGCAAGGCCCCATTCGCTTACCTGGGGTTGACCTGGTGGCTGCAAGGCCCCATTCACTTGCCTGGGGTTGACCTGGTGGCTGCAAGGCCCCATTCGCTTACCTGGGGTTGACCTGGTGGCTGCAAGGCCCCATTCGTTTTCCTGGGCTTGACATGGTGGCTGCAGGGCCCCAAAGGCCTGCAGGGGGTTGACTTTGTGGCTGCAAGTCCCCGGAGGCTTGTTTGGAGTTGACCTGGTGGCTGCAAGGCCCCATTCGCTCTCCTGGGGTTGACCTGGTGGCTGCAGGGCCCCACTCACTTGCAATGGGTGGACCCTGTGGCTGCAAGGCCACATTCGCTTGCATTGGGTTGACATGTTGTCTGCAAGGCCCCATTCGCTTGCATTGCGTTGACCTGGTGTCTGCAAGGCCCCATTCGCTTGCATTGCGTTCACCTGGTGGGTGCAAGGCCCCATTCGTTTTCGTGGGGTTGAGCTGGGCTCCAAAATTCCCTCTAGGCATGCCTGGGGTTGGGCTGCTGCCCCAACTTGCTGCAGGCCGGGGCTACACTCCCAAACAAACACCGTGAGTGTGGACTGAGGACTCGCACAACCACCAGGGGCTTAAGCCTCTATCAAGTACCCCCGTGACCCGGGCTTAAGCTTCCAAGGTGTGCCCCCAGAACCGGTGCCAGGCCCCATTCTCTTGCCTGGGGTTGACCTGGTGGCTGCAAGGCCCCATTTGCTTGCCTGAGGTTGACCTGCTGGCTGCAAGGCCCCATTCACTTGCCTGGGGTTGACCTGGTGGCTGCAAGGGCCCGTTCGCTTGCCTGGGGGTTGACCTGGTGGTTGCAAGGCCCCATTCGCTTGCATTGCGTTGACCTGGTGGCTGCAAGGCCCCATTCGTTTTCGTGGGGTTGACCTGGTGGCTGCAGGGCCCCAAAGGCCTGGAGGGGGTTGACCTTGTGGCTGCAGGGCCCCGGAGGCTTGTCTGGAGTTGAGCTGGTGGCTGCAAGGCCCCATTCGCTTCCCTGGGCTTGAGCTGGGCTCCAAAATTCCCTCTAGGCATGCCTGGGGTTGGGCTGCTGCCCCAACTTGCTGCAGGCCGGGGCTACACTCCCAAACAAACACCGTGAGTGTGGACTGAGGACTCGCACAACCACCAGGGGCTTAAGCCTCTATCAAGTACCCCCGTGACCCGGGCTTAAGCTTTTAAGGAGTGCCCCCAGAACCGGTGCCAGGCCCCATTCTCTTAGCTGGGGTTGACCTGGTGGCTGCAAGGCCCCATTTGCTTGCCTGGGGTTGACCTGGTGGCTGCAAGGCCCCATTCGCTTGCCTGGGGTTGACCTGTTGGCTGCAAGGCCCCATTCGCTTGTCTGGAGTTCACCTGCTGTCTGCAAGGCCCCATTCGCTTAATTGGAGTTGACCTGGTGTGTGCAAGGTTCCATTCGTTTGCATTGGGTTGACCTGGTGGCTGCAAGACCCCGTAGGCTTGTCTGGGGTTGACCTGGTGACTGCAATCCCCATTCGCTTGTCTGGAGTTGATCTGGTGACTGCAAGGCCCCATTCGCTTGTCTGGAGTTGACCTGGTGACTGGAACGCCGCATTCGCTTGCCTGGGGTTGACCTGGTGGCTGCAAGGCCCCATTCGCTTGCCTGGGGTTGACCTGGTGGCTGCAAGGCCCCGTAGGCTTGCCTGGGCTTGACCTGGTGGCTGCAAGGCCCCATTTGCTTTCCTGGGGTTGACCTGGTGGCTGGAAGGCCCCATTTGCTTGCCTGGGGTTGACCTGGTGGCTGCAAGGCCCTATTCACTTGCCTGGGGTTGACCTGGTGGCTGCATGGCCCCATTTGCTTTCCTGGGGTTGACCTGGTGTCTGTCTGGTGGCTCCAAGGCCCCGTTCGCTTGCCTGGGGTTGACCTGGTGATTGCAAGGCCCCGTTCGCTTGCCTGGGGTTGACCTGGTGGCTGCAAGGCCCCGTTCGCTTGCCTGGGGTTGACCTGGTGGCTGCAAGGCCCCATTCACTTGCCTGGGGTTCACCTGGTGGCTGCAAGGCCCCATTCGCTTACCTGGGGTTGACCTGGTGGCTGCAAGGCCCCATTCACTTGCCTGGGGTTGACCTGGTGGATGAAGGGCCCCATAGGCTTGCAGGCAGTTGACCTGGTGGCTGGAGGGCCCCATTCGTTCTACCTGGGGTTGACCTGGTGGCTGGAAGGCCCCATTCGATTGTCTGGGATTGACCTGGTGGCTGCAAGGCCCCATTCGCTTCTCTGGGGTTGACCTGGTGGCTGCAAGGCCCCATTCGCTTGCTCGGGGTTGACCCTGTGGCTGTAAGGCCCCCTTCACTTGAATTGGGTTGACCCGGTGTCTGCAATGCCCAGTAGGCTTTCTTGGGGTTCACCTGGTGGCTGCAGTGCTAGATAGGCCTGCAGGGGGTTGACCTGGTAGATGCAAGCCCCATTCTCTTGTCCGGGGTTGACTTCGTGGCTGCAAGGCCCCATTCAGTGGGATTGAGTTCACCTGGTGGCTGCAAGGCCCGATTCGCTCTCCTGGGGTTGACCTGGTGGCTGCAGGGCCCCACTCACTTGCAATGGGTGGACCCTGTGGCTGCAAGGCCACATTCGCTTGAATTGGGTTCACATGTTGTCTGCAAGGCCCCATTAGTTTGCATTGCGTTGACCTGGTGTCTGCAAGGCCCCATTCGGTTGCATTGCGTTGAAATGGTGGGTGCAAGGCCCCATTCGTTTTCGTGGGGTTGACCTGGTGGCTGCAGGGCCCCAAAGGCCTGCAGGGGGTTGACCTTGTGGCTGCAAGGCCCCGGAGGCTTGTCTGGAGTTGAGCTGGTGGCTGCAAGGCCCCATTCGCTTCCCTGGGGTTGACCTGGTGGCTGCAAGGCCCCATTCGCTTGTCTGGAGTTCACCTGGTGTCTGCAAGCCCCATTCGCTTGATTGGAGTTGACCTGGTGTGTGCAAGGTTCCATTCGTTTGCGTTGGGTTGACCTGGTGGCTGCAATCCCCATTCGCTTGTCTGGAGTTGACCTGGTGACTGCAACGCCGGATTCGCTTGCCTGGGGTTGACCTGGTGGCTGCAAGGCCTCATTCGCTTGCCTGGGGTTGACCTGGTGGCTGCAAGGCCCCGTAGGCTTGCCTGGGGTTGACCTGGTGGCTGCAAGGCCCCATTTGCTTTCATGGGGTTGACCTGGTCCTGGAAGGCCCCATTTGCTTGCCTGGGGTTGACCTGGTGGCTGCAAGGCCCTATTCACTTGCCTGGGGTTGACCTGGTGGCTGCATGGCCCCATTTGCTTTCCTGGGGTTGACCTGGTGTCTGCAAGGGCCCATTCACTTGCCTGGGATTGAGCTGGTGGCTGCAAGGCCCCATTCACTTCTACGGGGTTGAGCTGGTGGCTGCAAGGCCCCATTCACTTGCCTGGGGTTGACCTGGTGGCTGCAAGGCCCCGTTCGCTTGCCTGGGGGTTGACCTGGTGGTTGCAAGGCCCCGTTCGCTTGCCTGGGGTTGACCTGGTGGCTGCAAGGCCCCGTTCGCTTGCCTGGGGTTGACCTGGTGGCTGCAAGGCCCCATTCGCTTGCCTGGGGTTGACCGGGTGGCTGCAAGGCCCCATTCGCTTACCTGGGGTTGACCCGGTGGCTTCAAGGCCCCATTCACTTGCCTGGGGTTGACCTGGTGGATGAAGGGCCCCATAGGCTTGCAGGCAGTTGACCTGGTGGCTGGAGGGCCCCATTCGCTCTACCTGGGGTTGACCTGGTGGCTGCAGGGCCCCACTCATTGGCAATGAGTGGACCCTGTGGCTGCAAGGCCACTTTCGCTTGCATTGGGTTGACCTGGTGGCTACAAGGCCCCATTCGCTTGCCTGGGTTTGACCTGGTGTCTGCAAGGCCCCATTCCCTTGCCTGGGGTTGACCTGGTGTCTGGAAGGCCCCATTCACTTGCCTGGGGTTGACCTGGTGGCTACAAGGCCCCATTCGCTTGCCTGGGGTTGACCTGGTGTCTGCAAGGCCCCATTCACTTGCCTGGGGTTGACCTGGTGGTTGCGAGTCCCCGTTCGATTGTCTGGGATTGACCTGGTGGCTGCAAGGCCCCATTCGCTTGCTCGGGGTTGACCCTGTGGCTGTAAGGCCCCCTTCACTTGAATTGGGTTGACCCGGTGTCTGCAATGCCCAGTAGGCTTTCTTGGGGTTCACCTGGTGGCTGCAGTGCTAGATAGGCCTGCAGGGGGTTGACCTGGTAGATGCAAGCCCAATTCTCTTGTCCGGGGTTGACTTCGTGGCTGCAAGGCCCCATTCAGTTGGATTGAGTTGACCTGGTGGCTGCAAGGCCCCATTCGCTCTCCTGGGGTTGACCTGGTGGCTGCAGGGCCCCACTCACTGGCAATGAGTGTACCCTGTGGCTGCAAGGCCACTTTCGCTTGCATTGGGTTGACATGTTGTCTGCAAGGCCCCATTAGCTTGCATTGCGTTGACCTGGTGTCTGCAAGGCCCCATTCGCTTGCATTGCGTTGACCTGGTGGCTGCAAGGCCCCATTCGTTTTCGTGGGGTTGACCTGGTGGCTGCAGGGCCCCAAAGGCCTGCAGGGGGTTGACCTTGTGGCTGCAAGGCCCCGGAGGCTTGTCTGGAGTTGAGCTGGTGGCTGCAAGGCCCCATTCGCTTCCCTGGGGTTGACCTGGTGGCTGCAAGGCCCCATTCGCTTCCCTGGGCTTGTGCTGGGCTCCAAAATTCCTTCTAGGCATGCCTGGGGTTGGGCTGCTGCCCCAACTTGCTGCAGGCCGGGGCTACACTCCCAAACAAACACAGTGAGTGTGGACTGAGGACTCGCACAACCACCAGGGGCTTAAGCCTCTATCAAGTACCCCCGTGACCCGGGCTTAAGCTTTTAAGGAGTGCCCCCAGAACCGGTGCCAGGCCCCATTCTCTTAGCTGGGGTTGACCTGGTGGCTGCAAGGCCCCATTTGCTTGCCTGGGGTTGACCTGGTGGCTGCAAGGCCCCATTCGCTTGCCTGGGGTTGACCTGTTGGCTGCGAGGCCCCATTCGCTTGCCTGGGGTTGACCTGTTGGCTGCAAGGCCCCATTCGCTTGTCTGGAGTTCACCTGCTGTCTGCAAGGCCCCATTCGCTTGATTGGAGTTGACCTGGTGTGTGCAAGGTTCCATTCGTTTGCATTGGGTTGACCTGGTGGCTGCAAGACCCCGTAGGCTTGTCTGGGGTTGACCTGGTGACTGCAATCCCCATTCGCTTGTCTGGAGTTGATCTGGTGACTGCAAGGCGCCATTCGCTTGTCTGGAGTTGACCTGGTGACTGCAACGCCGCATTCGCTTGCCTGGGGCTGACCTGGTGGCTGCAAGGCCCCATTCGCTTGCCTGGGGTTGACCTGGTGGCTGCAAGGCCCCGTAGGCTTGCCTGGGGTTGACCTGGTGGCTGCAAGGCCCCATTTGCTTTCCTGGGGTTGACGTGGTGACTGGAAGGCCGCATTTGCTTGCCTGGGGTTGACCTGGTGGCTGCAAGGCCCTATTCACTTGCCTGGGGTTGACCTGTTGCCTGCAAGACCCCATTTGCTTTCCTGGGGTTGACCTGGTGTCTGCAAGGGCCCATTCACTTGCCTGGGATTGAGCTGGTGGCTGCAAGGCCCCATTCACTTGTATGGGGTTGAGCTGGTGGCTGCAAGGCCCCATTCGCTTGTCTGGGGTAGACCTGGTGGCTGCAAGGCCCCATTCGCTTGCCTGCAATTGACCTGGTGGCTGCAAGGCCCCATTCGCTTGCCTGGGGTTGACCTGATGTCTGCAAGGCCCCATTCGTTTTCCTGGGGTTGACATGGTGGCTGCAGGGCCCCAAAGGCCTGCAGGGGGTTGACTTTGTGGCTGCAAGTCCCCGGAGGCTTGTCTGGAGTTGACCTGGTGGCTGCAAGGCCCCATTCGCTTGCCTGGGGTTGACCTGTTGGCTGCAAGGCCCCATTTTCTTGCCTGGGGTTGACCTGGTGGCTGCAAGGCCCCATTCGCTTGCCTGGGGTTGACCTGGTGGCTGCAAGGCCCATTCGCTTGCCTGGGGTTGACCTGGTGGCTGCAAGGCCCCATTCGCTTACCCGGGGTTGACCTGGTGGCTGCAAGGCCCCATTCAATTGCCTGGTGTTGACCTGGTGGATGAAGGGCCCCATAGGCTTGCAGGCAGTTGACCTGGTGGCTGGAGGACCCCATTCGCTCTACCGGGGGTTGACCTGGTGGCTGCAAGGCCCCATTCGATTGTCTGGGATTGACCTGGTGGCTGCAAGGCCCCATTCGCTTCTCTGGGGTTGACCTGGTGGCTGCAAGGCCCCATTCGCTTGCTCGGGGTTGACCCTGTGGCTGTAAGGCCCCATTCACTTGAATTGGGTTGACCCGGTGTCTGCAATGCCCAGTAGGCTTTCTTGGGGTTCACCTGGTGGCTGCTGGTGGCTGCAAGCCCCATTCACTTGCCCCTGGGGTAGACCTGGTGGCTGCAAGGCCCCCGTTCGCTTGCCAGGGGGGGTTGACCTGGTGGCTGCAAGGCCCAATTCGCTGCCTGGGGTTGACCTGGTGGCTGCAAGGGTTCGCTTGACTGGGGTTGACCTGGTGGCTGCAAGGCCCCATTCGCTTGCCTGGGGTTGACCGGGTGGCTGCAAGGCCCCATTCGCTTACCTGGGGTTGACCTGGTGGCTTCAAGGCCCCATTCTGGGGTTGACCTGGTTGAAGGGCCCCATAGGCTGCAGGGTTGACCTGGTGGCTGGAGGGCCCCCATTCGCTCTACCTGGGGTTGACCTGGTGCTGGAAGTCCCCGTTCGATTGTCTGGGATTGACCTGGTGGCTGCAAGGCCCCATTCGCTTGCTCGGGGTTGACCCTGTGGCTGTAAGGCCCCCTTCACTTGAATTGGGTTGACCCGGTGTCTGCAATGCCCAGTAGGCTTTCTTGGGGTTCACCTGGTGGCTGCAGTGCTAGATAGGCCTGCAGGGGGTTGACCTGGTAGATGCAAGCCCAATTCTCTTGTCCGGGGTTGACTTCGTGGCTGCAAGGCCCCATTCAGTTGGATTGAGTTGACCTGGTGGCTGCAAGGCCCCATTCGCTCTCCTGGGGTTGACCTGGTGGCTGCAGGGCCCCACTCACTGGCAATGAGTGGACCCTGTGGCTGCAAGGCCACTTTCGCTTGCATTGGGTTGACATGTTGTCTGCAAGGCCCCATTAGCTTGCATTGCGTTGACCTGGTGTCTGCAAGGCCCCATTCGCTTGCATTGCGTTGACCTGGTGGCTGCAAGGCCCCATTCGTTTTCGTGGGGTTGACCTGGTGGCTGCAGGGCCCCAAAGGCCTGCAGGGGGTTGACCTTGTGGCTGCAAGGCCCCGGAGGCTTGTCTGGAGTTGAGCTGGTGGCTGCAAGGCCCCATTCGCTTCCCTGGGGTTGACCTGGTGGCTGCAAGGCCCCATTCGCTTCCCTGGGCTTGAGCTGGGCTCCAAAATTCCTTCTAGGCATGCCTGGGGTTGGGCTGCTGCCCCAACTTGCTGCAGGCCGGGGCTACACTCCCAAACAAACACCGTGAGTGTGGACTGAGGACTCGCACAACCACCAGGGGCTTAAGCCTCTATCAAGTACCCCCGTGACCCGGGCTTAAGCTTTTAAGGAGTGCCCCCAGAACCGGTGCCAGGCCCCATTCTCTTAGCTGGGGTTGACCTGGTGGCTGCAAGGCCCCATTTGCTTGCCTGGGGTTGACCTGGTGGCTGCAAGGCCCCATTGCTTGCCTGGGGTTGACCTGTTGGCTGCGAGGCCCCATTCGCTTGCCTGGGGTTGACCTGTTGGCTGCAAGGCCCCATTCGCTTGTCTGGAGTTCACCTGCTGTCTGCAAGGCCCCATTCGCTTGATTGGAGTTGACCTGGTGTGTGCAAGGTTCCATTCGTTTGCATTGGGTTGACCTGGTGGCTGCAAGACCCCGTAGGCTTGTCTGGGGTTGACCTGGTGACTGCAATCCCCATTCGCTTGTCTGGAGTTGATCTGGTGACTGCAAGGCCCCATTCGCTTGTCTGGAGTTGACCTGGTGACTGCAACGCCGCATTCGCTTGCCTGGGGTTGACCTGGTGGCTGCAAGGCCCCATTCGCTTGCCTGGGGTTGACCTGGTGGCTGCAAGGCCCCGTAGGCTTGCCTGGGGTTGACCTGGTGGCTGCAAGGCCCCATTTGCTTTCCTGGGGTTGACCTGGTGACTGGAAGGCCCCATTTGCTTGCCTGGGGTTGACCTGGTGGCTGCAAGGCCCTATTCACTTGCCTGGGGTTGACCTGTTGCCTGCAAGGCCCCATTTGCTTTCCTGGGGTTGACCTGGTGTCTGCAAGGGCCCATTCACTTGCCTGGGATTGAGCTGGTGGCTGCAAGGCCCCATTCACTTGTATGGGGTTGAGCTGGTGGCTGCAAGGCCCCATTCGCTTGTCTGGGGTAGACCTGGTGGCTGCAAGGCCCCATTCGCTTGCCTGCAATTGACCTGGTGGCTGCAAGGCCCCATTCGCTTGCCTGGGGTTGACCTGATGTCTGCAAGGCCCCATTCGTTTTCCTGGGGTTGACATGGTGGCTGCAGGGCCCCAAAGGCCTGCAGGGGGTTGACTTTGTGGCTGCAAGTCCCCGGAGGCTTGTCTGGAGTTGACCTGGTGGCTGCAAGGCCCCATTCGCTTGCCTGGGGTTGACCTGGTGGCTGCAAGGCCCCATTCGCTTGCCTGGGGTTGACCTGGTGGCTGCAAGGCCCCATTCACTTGCCTGGGGTTGACCTGGTGGCTGCAAGGCCTCATTCGCTTGCCTGGGGTTGACCTGGTGAATGCAAGGCCCCGTTCGCTTGCCTGGGGTTGACCTGGTGGCTGCAAGGCCCCATTCGCTTACCCGGGGTTGACCTGGTGGCTGCAAGGCCCCATTCAATTGCCTGGTGTTGACCTGGTGGATGAAGGGCCCCATAGGCTTGCAGGCAGTTGACCTGGTGGCTGGAGGACCCCATTCGCTCTACCGGGGGTTGACCTGGTGGCTGGAAGGCCCCATTCGATTGTCTGGGATTGACCTGGTGGCTGCAAGGCCCCATTCGCTTCTCTGGGGTTGACCTGGTGGCTGCAAGGCCCCATTCGCTTGCTCGGGGTTGACCCTGTGGCTGTAAGGCCCCCTTCACTTGAATTGGGTTGACCCGGTGTCTGCAATGCCCAGTAGGCTTTCTTGGGGTTCACCTGGTGGCTGCAGTGCTAGATAGGCCTGCAGGGGGTTGACCTGGTAGATGCAAGCCCAATTCTCTTGTCCGGGGTTGACTTGGTGGCTGCAAGGCCCCATTCAGTGGGATTGAGTTGACCTGGTGGCTGCAAGGCCCCATTCGCTCTCCTGGGGTTGACCTGGTGGCTGCAGGGCCCCACTCACTTGCAATGGGTGGACCCTGTGGCTGCAAGGCCACATTCGCTTGAATTGGGTTGACATGTTGTCTGCAAGGCCCCATTAGCTTGCATTGCGTTGACCTGGTGTCTGCAAGGCCCCATTCGCTTGCATTGCGTTGACCTGGTGGGTGCAAGGCCCCATTCGTTTTCGTGGGGTTGACCTGGTGGCTGCAGGGCCCCAAAGGCCTGCAGGGGGTTGACCTTGTGGCTGCAAGGCCCCGGAGGCTTGTCTGGAGTTGAGCTGGTGGCTGCAAGGCCCCATTCGCTTGCCTGGGGTTGACCTGTTGGCTGCAAGGCCCCATTCGCTTGTCTGGAGTTCACTTGGTGTCTGCAAGCCCCATTCGCTTGATTGGAGTTGACCTGGTGTGTGCAAGGTTCCATTCGTTTGCATTGGGTTGACCTGGTGGCTGCAAGACCCCGTAGGCTTGTCTGGGGTTGACCTGGTGACTGCAATCCCCATTCGCTTGTCTGGAGTTGATCTGGTGACTTGAAGGCCCCATTCGCTTGTCTGGAGTTGACCTGGTGACTGCAACGCCGCATTCGCTTGCCTGGGGTTGACCTGGTGGCTGCAAGGCCCCATTCGCTTGCCTGGGGTTGACCAGGTGGCTGCAAGGCCCCGTAGGCTTGCCTGGGGTTGACCCGGTGGCTGCAAGGCCCCATTTGCTTTCCTGGGGTTGACCTGGTGGCTGGAAGGCCCCATTTGCTTGCCTGGGGTTGACTTGGTGGCTGCAAGGCCCTATTCACTTGCCTGGGGTTGACCTGGTGGCTGCATGGCCCCATTTGCTTTCCTGGGGTTGACCTGGTGTCTGCAAGGGCCCATTCACTTGCCTGGGATTGAGCTGGTGGCTGCAAGGCCCCATTCACTTCTACGGGGTTGAGCTGGTGGCTCCAAGGCCCCATTCGCTTGTCTGGGGTAGACCTGGTGGCTGCAAGGCCCCATTCGCTTGCCTGGAATTGACCTGGTGGCTGCAAGGCCCCATTCGCTTGCCTGGGGTTGACCTGGTGGCTGCAAGGCCCCATTCGTTTTCGTGGGGTTGACCTGGTGGCTGCAGGGCCCCAAAGGCCTGCAGGGGGTTGACCTTGTGGCTGCAAGGCCCCGGAGGCTTGTCTGGAGTTGAGCTGGTGGCTGCAAGGCCCCATTCGCTTGCCTGGGGTTGACCTGGTGGCTGCAAGGCCCCGTAGGCTTGCCTGGGGTTGACCTGGTGGCTGCAAGGCCCCATTTGCTTTCCTGGGGTTGACCTGGTGGCTGGAAGGCCCCATTTGCTTGCCTGGGGTTGACCTGGTGGCTGCAAGGCCCTATTCACTTGCCTGGGGTTGACCTGGTGGCTGCAAGGCCCCATTTGCTTTCCTTGGGTTGACCTGGTGTCTGCAAGGGCCCATTCACTTGCCTGGGATTGAGCTGGTGGCTGCAAGGCCCCATTCACTTGTATGGGGTTGAGCTGGTGGCTCCAAGGCCCCATTCGCTTGTCTGGGGTAGACCTGGTGCCTGCAAGGCCCCATTCGCTTGCCTGGAATTGACCTGGTGGCTGCAAGGCCCCATTCGCTTGCCTGGGGATGACCTGATGGCTGCAAGGCCCCATTCGTTTTCCTGGGGTTGACATGGTGGCTGCAGGGCCCCAAAGGCCTGCAGGGGGTTGACTTTGTGGCTGCAAGTCTCCTGAGGCTTGTCTGGAGTTGACCTGGTGTCTGCAAGGCCCCATTCACTTGCCTGGGGTTGACCTGGTGGCTGCAAGGCCCCGGAGGCTTCTCTGGAGTTGAGCTGGTGGCTGCAAGGCCCCATTCGCTTCCCTGGGGTTGACCTGGTGGCTGCAAGGCCCCATTCGCTTCCCTGGGCTTGAGCTGGGCTCCAAAATTCCCTCTAGGCATGCCTGGGGTTGGGCTGCTGCCCCAACTTGCTGCAGGCCGGGGCTACACTCCCAAACAAACACCGTGAGTGTGGACTGAGGACTCGCACAACCACCAGGGGCTTAAGCCTCTATCAAGTACCCCCGTGACCCGGGCTTAAGCTTCCAAGGAGTGCCCCCAGAACCGGTGCCAGGCCCCATTCTCTTGCCTGGGGTTGACCTGGTGGCTGCAAGGCCCCATTCGCTTGCCTGGGGTTGACCTGTTGGCTGCAAGGCCCCATTCGCTTGTCTGGAGTTCACCTGCTGTCTGCAAGCCCCATTCGCTTGATTGGAGTTGACCTGGTGTGTGCAAGGTTCCATTCGTTTGCATTGGGTTGACCTGGTGGCTGCAAGACCCCGTAGGCTTGTCTGGGGTTGACCTGGTGACTGCAATCCCCATTCGCTTGTCTGGAGTTAATCTGGTGACTGCAAGGCCCCATTCGCTTGTCTGGAGTTGACCTGGTGACTGCAACGCCGCATTCGCTTGCCTGGGGTTGACCTGGTGGCTGCAAGGCCCCATTCGCTTGCCTGGGGTTGACCTGGTGGCTGCAAGGCCCCGTAGGCTTGCCTGGGGTTG
>NW_028324803.1:0-10836 GCF_052110815.1 Crocodylus siamensis
TGGTGGAGTATGTGCTGAACTTTCTTCAGAAACTGACTGACATGGTGAAAGTAGCACGAGAGTCCCTGGGACGGGCCCAGGAAAAGCAGAGGTCCTGGTATGATGAAAAGGCTCGCTTATGTAACTTTGACCATGGTGATAGCATTATGGTTTTCCTGCCACTAAAGACAGACAAGCTACAAGCTGCTTGGGAAGGTCCTCATGTTGTCCTGGACAAGCTGGATGATGTGACCTATGTAGTGGCCAGGAGTGGGAGAAAGCCTAAGAGAGTTCATGTGAACATGCTTAAACCTTACTTTGATAGAGGGGATGCGGTGTTCTGGATTTCCTCAGTAGAAGGATCACCTGAGGACCCAGAGGAGCCGGTCATGTACGGCGACTGGGATGGGGAGGCAGGAATGGAGGAACTGCGCCTGCCGGACCACCTGCCCTCCCAGGACAAGGAAAGCAAATGCGGCAGTTTCTCATCCCGGTCACTGGGGTTAGAGGCCACATTGGCCTTTAGCATCCCTTTCAAGGTCTCAAAGACTTTGGGACAGTGTTCTCCAACAAACTAGGTAAAACGGACCTGGCGGTGCACTCCATAGACACAGGCAGCCATTGCCCTGTACACTCCCGACCGTACTCAATTAATGGGAACGTGAAGCAAGCAATACTGCGAGAGATCACAGAGATGGAGGAGTTAGGGGTAATCCGGCCTTCAGGGAGTCCCTGGGCCAGCCCGGCGGTACTCGTCCGGAAGCAGGACGGGTCCATCCAGTTCTGTGTGGACTACCGGAAGCTGAACGCTGTCACCACCCCGATGCACACCCTATGCCCTGGATGGACACTTTGCTCGATCGCTTGGGCCCAGCCAAGGTCATCTCTACTCTCGATCTGTCCAAAGGATTCTGGCAAATGGCACTGGATCCAGATGCCATAGCCAAGTCTGCCTTTACCACCACTGTGGGACTATACGAGTTTACAGTTTTACCTTTTGGTATGCGCAACTCTCCTGCATCCTTCCAAAGGTTGATTAATAACCTGCTACAAGGGTGTGAGCAGTTTGCCATGGCGTACTTTGATGACATTGCCATCTTCAGTCAGCACTGTGAATCGCACCTGAGCCATCTGACCACCGTGTTAGGTAAGATCAGGCAAGCTGGTCTTACGGTGAAAGCCAAAAAGTGCCAGTGGGCACTATCCGAGGTAGTGTATTTGTGACATCGGGTGGGTGGAGGTCATATTGCTCCATTATTGGACAAGATTGAGGCCATTAAGGACTGGCCACCTCCACAAACCAAGAAGCAAGTCAGAGCCTTCCTTGGCCTGGCTGGATATTACAGACAGTTTGTCCCGGGATTTGGAGCGACGGCGGCTCCCCTACACGAGCTGACCAAGAAGGGCAGCCCTGATCCCGTGGTCTGGAGGCCGGGGTGCCAAGAAGCATTCGACACCCTAAAGGCCACCCTGGTCAAGCAACCGATCCTGAAGGCACCGCTCTTTGATGAACCCTTCTACATCGCTACGGACGCCTCCGACGCAGGACTAGGAGCCGTACTCCTACAAGAGCACCAAGGGACGTGGCACCCCGTGGTGTACCTCAGCCAGAAGTTAATTCCTCGGGAGCAAAATCTGTCATCTAGTGAGAAGGAGTGTCTGGCGATCGTCTGGGCACTGAACACGCTGAGGCCCTATCTATGGGGGTAGCAGTTCACCGTCCTACCGGACCATGCCCCACTGCAGTGGCTGCAGACGATGCGAAACTCCAATGCCAAGCTTCAGCGATGGTCCTGGCAGCTTCAGGAGTTCGACTTCCCCGTTGAGCACACCCAGGGAAGCCAGAACGTGGTCGCAGACGCCCTGTCACGAAAGGACTCGGGGTCGTGGGTTGGGTGGACTCAGGCCTGCTTGAGAGCGCTCGGGCGAGGAAGTTCCTGAATGTGCTGTTATGTTTTATATGTTTTATTGTTAGGATCAGTATTATGTGGTAAAGGCGACCCCTCCAAACTAGCACGCTTGTCTCCATACATCTGTGAAGCTACGGATCCAAGCTTTATAAAAGGGGGGGGAAGTGTGGCAGAAAGCCACCTTGGTTTCTCCCCAAAATCTCTGCCCTGTGACAACGTGATTAGAGGGGCCAGCACAGAGGATTCACACCTAGGCCTGTCTCTTTAGGGAACCGGAGCTGCTACATTTCTGAGGGAGGGGGAACCTGCTCCATCTGCCTACGGGACTGGCATCAGCCACCTGGGTGAAGGGCATCTACCTGGGGAGTTGGAAACTGCCCGGTAACAGGTGATGCATTTCAAGTTGGTTGGCTGACAGCCAACTGGGGCTGACCTCCACTGGCCCATGTGACTGAGGTCACGGGCTGTATAGGTTGGGGGGGGAGGGGGCTCTTCTCTTTTGCCATGAGGTGAAGCAGCAGCAAAGCAGGGGAGACAGAGGGGCCTTGCCATCGGGACCTAGCTCTCTCTCACCCCAGACTCCAGAGGGGAAACTGGAGAACTCTGGAAGATGTTTGTGAGTAAGCTGCTCGATCGGATTAGACATTTAGCTGGCAGTAACACAGATGCGTGATCAAAAGGCTACCTCAGCCACACTGTTTGCTCTTTAGGATTTGTAAAATACTGCTTAATAGATTTCATAGACATTAGGGCTGGAAGGGACCTCAGGAGATCATCAAGTCCAGGCCCCCGCCCCAAGCGCAGGAAGTCAGCTGGGTTCATAGGATCCCAGCAAGATAAGCATCCAATTTACTCCTGAAGGTGTTCAATGTAGGTGCTTGAACCACCTCCGCTGGCAGACTGTTCCAGACCTTGGGGGCTCGGACAGGAAAGAAATTCTTCCTTATGTCCAGCCTGAAACGGTCTTGCAGGAGTTTGTGACCGTTCGACCTCGTCATCCCTTGGGGCGCTCTGGTGAACAGAGGTTCCCCCAGATCCTGGTGGTCACCCCTGATAAACTTATAGGTGGCCATCAGATCACCCCTGAGCCTGCGCTTTTCCAGGCTAAAGAGTCCCATGGCTCTCAGCCTGTCATCATAAGATCTGTTTTCCTGACCTCTGATCATGCGCGTGGCTCTCCTCTGGACTCTCTCCAGCTTCTCCACATCCTTTTTGAATTGTGGAGCCCAAAACTGGACGCAGTACTCCAGCTGCGGCCTCACCAAGGCCGAGTACAAGGGGAGAATGACGTCCCGGGATTTGCTCGAGAAGCATCTATGGATGCACGCCAGCATTTTGGTCGCTTTACTAGCCGCAGCATTGCATTGCAGACTCATGTTCATCTTGTGGTCAGTGATGACCCCCAAGTCTCTTTCTTCTGTAGTGCTAACCAATGTAGCACTGCCGAGCCTATAAGGGTGCTGCAGGTTTTTCCTCCCAAGGTGGAGAACCTTGCATTTTTCGGTGTTAAACACCATGAGGTTCTCGTCTGCCCATTTGCTGAGCTTGTCCAGGTCAGCCTGGATCACCCGCCTATCTTCTGGCGTGGATGCTTTGCCCCAAAGTTTGGTGTCATCGGCGAACTTGGCCAGTCCACTCCTGACTCCAATGTCCACATCGTTAATGAAGATGTTGAACAGTATGGGTCCCAGGACAGAGCCTTGAGGGACCCCACTGGTCACAGGGCACCACGATGAGTGACTGCCATCAATCACAACCCTCTGGGTCCGACCACGAAGCCAATTTCCCAGCCAGCGGATCGTGGTGGAGCCAAGGCCACAACTGGGCAGTTTGGCCAAGAGGTGATCATGGGATACCAGATCAAAAGCTTTTTGGAAGTCAAGATATATGACATCAATCTCTTCTCCCTCGTCCAGGTGATAGGTCACCTGGTCATAGAAGGAAATGAGATTGGTCAAACAAGACCTACTCGCAACAAACCTGTGCTGGCTGTCCCTTAGGATGTTGGCCTGGGCCAGTCCCTCAAGGATGGCCTCCTTAATAAACTTTTCTAAGATCTTCCCCAGGATAGAAATCAGGCTAATGGGCCTGTAGTTAGCCGGATCCACTCTCCTCCCTTTCTTGAAGATCGGCACCACATTGGCCTTCTTCCAGTCGTCGGGCACTACACCAGAGCACCAGGAGTTTTCAAAGATCCGTGCCAGGGGCTGGGCTATGATGCTTGCCAGCTCCTTGAGTACCCTGTAGTGCAGATTGTCAGGGCTGGCTGATTGAAGGTATCCAGCTTCTCAAGGTGTTCCTTCACGAGGTCAGCATTGATGGAGGGTAGGGGATCCCCCTCACCCAGATTTCCCTGTCCCATAGCAGGCATGGGCATCCCGTGGGACTGATGAAAGACTGACACAAAGTACCTATTTAATAGGTTGGCTTTTTCCTGGGGGTCAGTTGTCAGTTGCCCCATCTGGTTTAGCAGGGGCCCAACGTTGCCCTTGCTTTTCCTCCGGCTCCCCACATATCTGAAAAAGGACTTTTTGTTGTCCTTGATGCCTGAAGCTACTTGGAGTTCAGTTGCAGCCTTGGCTTTCCTGGTTTTCTCCCTGCAGGACCGGACCAGCACGGGGTAATCCTCTTTGAAGGTGAATCCCGTCCTCCATCCTTTGTAGGCTTTCCTTTTTAGCCACAGTAGGTCCGCTAGGTCTCTGGAGAGCCAGGGGGGCTGCTGTGCCTTCTTGCTGCCTTTCCTCCGTGTTGAAATAGTTTTAGCTTGTGCATTGAGGATCGCTTCCTTGAGAAGCAACCACTCTTCTTCAACTCCCATCTCCCTGGGCTCCTGGTCCCTGAGGGCCTGACCGACTAGCCTCTTGAGCTTGTCAAAGTTGGCTTTTCTGAAGTCAAGGACTTCCGTGTTGCTGACTGACTTGCCAGCTTTACGGCGGATGGTGAAGTTGGTCAGCTCGTGGTCGCTGTCACCCAACTTCCCATCAATCACTAGGTCGCCGATTAGGTCGTCCCCCATAGCCAGTACCACGTCAAGCAGCGCTTTGCCTCTCGTTGGCCCATAGACTTCTTGAGTCAGATAGAGGTCATCCACGCATGAGAGAAAGTTTTGCACCCACTCAGATTTAGCTGAGTGATCTTCCCACGAGAAGTCCGGGTAATTGAAGTCACCCGTGACAACCAAGGTCCTGGAGCGAGCGGCCTCAGTCAGTTCCCGGGCGAACTCCTGGTCAAGCTTGGGACTTTGAGTGGGAGGTCTGTAGTAGACTCCCACCATTGTGTCCCCTGTGCCGAATTCCCCACGAATTTTTACCCAGAGGGTCTCTAGCTGTCCGTGCCGGTCGCCAACATCACTTTGCAGGGACATGTATCTTTCCTTCACATAGACAGCTATACCCCCGCCCCTTTTGTCGACACGATCCCTCCTGTATAGTGTATAGTCCTCTATACCCGTGGTCCAGTCCTGGGTGGAGTCCCACCAGGTCTCTGTACCCTAGTTTCCCCTACCCCTTGTAATCAATAAAGTTCTCCTTTGTGACTGGTGTGGGAGACTTATTGAGGGGTGGGTCTAAATTATGCCTAAGAGACCCCTTAGGTCTGCGAACTAAGGGATACTTTACTTTATGCCCTCTTGACTTGTGGAAGTGCCCCAAGTGCCTGTACTGGGTTGAGTACCCGTCGGACTATTAGGCCTGTGTTTCCCCGAGGACACAGGGCCTAGACAGTCTCATCTCGGGGTGGTGGCAGTGAAGTTACCCCCAGACTAACAAGTGTGCTCCGGGAGAGGGGTCAGCCAAGCATAAGGCACCCCTAGCAAGGCATTCGGAGCCTGGAAGGTGGGCGGGCATAGGGAGGTGGGCGGCTCAATGCAGGAGTGCCCCCTGAGTCTGGTCAGTCAGTGGCAGAGGACACTGAAACTCTCAGGGAGAAGTTAGAGGACATCCCCAAGGGTGAAGATGCACTCCTTACAGGAGCACCAGAACTCCCCACTGATGGCTTAGCCAGGAAAGAGTAGACCAAACGTGAGGTCCTAGAGGACCCCAGCTTGGAGGACCTCCGGCAGATGGCTCAGGAGCCAGAGCCAGAGTTCGCCCCAGAGAAGAGGGAACAGGTGGTCTGGGAGAAGGGACTTCTCGATCGGTTGTGGGTACCAAAGAACCATGCCCAGACCTGGGAACCCCATCGCCAGATCATAGTACCTTGTTAATACAGACAACAATTGCTTTCCATGGCTCACGATTTACCGTGTGCTGGTCACATGGTCAGGGAACGGACATGCTGGCAGCTGCAGGTGAACTTTTATTGGCCCAGAATTGCCCAGAATATGACAGACTATTGCTGATCATGCGAGACATGCCAGCGGAAGGGCAAAAGTGGGGACAAGAGAAAGGCTCCCCTACAGCCCCTCCTTATCATTGATCAACCCTTCTAAAGAATGGAGATAGACATTGTGGGCCCGCTGAGGCACAAGACCCAGAGAGGGAGGAAATACATCCTAACTCTAGTGGACTTTGCAACTCGGTACCGGAGGCAGTTGCCCTGACCTCCACCAAGGCACCTGTGGTTGCTGATGCCCTCACCAAGATCTTCTTTCAGCTGGGTTTTCCCACCGAGATCCTGAATGACCAAGGTGGAAACTTCCTGGCGGAGGTGATGAAGTGCCTGTGGGAGTGCTGTGGGGTGAAAACCTCAAGACCACAGCCTCCCACCCTCAGACAAACGGGCTAGTAGAGAGGTTCAATGGGACCTTGAAAGGGAATCTAAAGGCCAACGTGGCCTCTAATCCCAATGACCGGGATGAGAAACTGCCGCATTTGCTCTCTGCTTACCGGGAGGTGCCCCAGGAGTCCATGGGGTTCTCACCATTCGAGTCGATGTTTGGAAGGTAAGGGGGCCTCTCGGTTTGGTGAAAGAAGAGTGGAAAGGAAAAATCTCTTCTACTAGACCTCCATGGTAGAATATGTGCCCACTTTCATCAGAAGTTAACTGATATGATGAAGGTGGCATGAGATTCCCTGGCCCAGTCCCAGGTGAGGCCGCAGCTGGAGTACTGCATGCAGTTTTGGGCTCCACAATTCAAAAAGGAAGTGGAGAAGCTTGAGAGAGTCCAGAGAAGAGCCACCCGTATCATCAGAGGTCAGGAAAACAGACCTTATGATGAGAGGCCGAGAGCCATGGCCACGTATAAGTTTATCAGGGGTATCCACCAGGATCTGGGGGAACAATTGTTCACCAGACTGCCCCAAGGGATGACAGAGTTGAGTGGTCACTAACTCCGCCACAACTGATTCAGGCTGGACTTAAGGAGAATTTCTTTACTGTCCGAGCCCCCAAGGTCTGGAACAGACTGCCACCGGGGGCGGTTCAAGCACCCACTTTGAACACCTTCAAGACACATTTGGATGCTTATCTTGCTGGGATCCTATGATCCCTGCTGCCCTTGGGGCAGGGGGCTGGACTCAAAGATCCTCTGGGGTCCCTTCCAGCCCGAATGTCTATGAAATCTATGAAAAGAATCGAGCCGTTACAAACATTATTGACCATTAAGAAAACACCATTAATATTAGTATTACTATTAACTCTTATTACTATATTACTAAAGGAATTAATAGCTGCCTCCTACGGTTAGTATTACATGTTGTTATATTATAAATGTGTATCAGGCAGGCAGGATGGAAGTCAACTACGATTCGAATGTCTCATAATAGTTGTTGAGAGAATGAATCCTGAAGGAAGTGTTGTCTTATGATGCTCTTCATTTTCTCTTTCTTTCTTCCTTTCTCTTTCTGCCTCTTGTCACACCATCGGGAATGGTTCGATCAGCCTGCAGCTAGCAGTGGAAGGGGATGTGAAAACGGAGGCAGGATAACAAGAATGTGTACTGGTGCCCCCCCACACCTCAAGTGCTTTGCTTCACGCCCCTCAGCTTCCACCAGCCCCGTTTACAATAACGTGGAACTAAGCAATCCCCCCGCCCCCCCCCCCCGCCCCGACCACAGCCGGCTACATCTATATGATGGAGGCCAGGGATGCGTGTCATGTGTGCAGGGTGATACAGCACATCTTCCTGGTTTTAAACTAATTGACCACTAATAAATTGTCATTAATATTACCATTATTACAAACTCTTATTAATAGCTGCCTACTATTTGTGTTACCTGCTGTTAGATTATCAGGCTGGATGAAAGTCACCTATGACTAGAATGTATCAGAATAGCACTGAGAGAACGACTCCTGAAGGAAGCGTTTATACCATCTGTCTCACTCTGTTATCTGGAAACCTAATTAAAGCAGGGCAGGCCCTACGAGGAGAGGCGACAGGATCTGAACCTGTTCAGCCTTCACAAGAGAAGGCTAAGGGGGATCTAGTGGCCTGTTACAAACTAGTCAAGGGGGATCAGCAGGCACTGGGGGAGTCCCTGTTCCCCTGAGCATGGCCAGGAGTGACCAGGAATAACGGTAACGAGCTGGCAGAGGGGAGATTCAGACTAGATATCAGGAGGCGCGACTTCACGGTCAGGGCGGCTAGGGTCTGGAACCAACTCCCAAGGGAAATGGTGCTGGCTCCTACCCTGAGGGGCTTTAAGAGCATTCTGTGGCAGAAAGCCACCTTGGTTTGTCCCCAAAATCTCTGCCCTGTGACAATGTGATTAAATCTCTGTGCTGTGACCATGTGATTCAGATGGGCCCAGCAGAGGAGGCACACCCTTACCCTGTCTCTTTAGGTAACCAGAGCTGGCCTCCACTGGACCAGGTGAATGAGGTCACAGGGGCTAGATAAGTTAGGACTGCCCAGGAGGAGGGGGCAGCAGCCACGCGGGGGACACAGAGAAGCCTTACCATCTGAAACTGGCTCTCTCTCACCCCAAAACTCATGAGCTGGAAACCACCTGCCTCCAGAGGGAAACTTCACCGGGCTCTGGAGGATGCTTGTGAGTAAGCTACTCAAGATCTGGGTAGATATCTAGCTGGCAGTAACTCAGACGCGTGATCAAAAGGCTATCTCAGCCGCACTGTTTGCTCTTTAGGATTTCTAGGATATCGCTCAATCTTGTACCCTATTTTCACCCTACCCCGGTAATCAATAAAGTCCTCCTTTGTGACCGGTGTGGGAGACTTATTGAGGGGTGGGTCTAAATTATGCCTAAGATATCCCTTAAGTCTGTGAACTAAGGGAGGCTATACGTTTTGCCCCCGGACTTGGGGAAGTGCCCCAAGTGCCTGTACTGGGTCGAGTACCCGTAGAACATTAGGCCTGTGTTTCCCCGAGGACACATGGCCGAGACAGTCCCTTCTCGGGGTGGTGGCAGCTATGTTACCCCCAGGCTAGTGAGTGTGCTCCGGGAAGGGGGTTGGCCGGACAAAAGGCACCCCTAGGGAGGCATTCGGAGCCTGGAAGGTGGTTGGGAGCAGAGAGGTGGGCAGCTCAATGCAGGAGCGCCCCCTACTGACCCGCACCAGTCCTCACATGCAGTAAAAGTATTAATGGCACAAATTTGCTTTATCCTACAGACCACACCCTTTCACATGGGGTTGGCACAGGGCAAATTGTCTGGGGTGGGTGTGGAAGGCTGGGGTCAGCACCCTCTCTGGGCAGCCGTGAGAGTAATCCTATGGCTTGGAGCCTGTCCGGCAGCCAGAGCATAGCTCTGCGCAGCCAGGCTCTCTTTCTGGTATCACACACTGTTGCCACATGCACCGTGCCACTTTTTTCTTAGGGCTGTAGATTTGCACTGACTCGTGTGAACTATCTACGTATTTCCAGGGAAACAAGTGTTTTTCTTCCTAAAAGTCTGTTAGCGCTGGTGGGAGGTCATCCTGACACTGGGTAGAGAAAGGGACTGAGCAGGAGCTTCTCAGCACGCAGCCGTGACACCGCAGGGACAGCGCCCTGGGACCTCAGTGCATGTGGAAACACAGGAATGAAGAAACTCAGACATCTTGTGGGAGTCTCTCTGCCTTTTAATGCCCATCGTCCCTGACAATATTCCTGTTTATACCTGAAGCATTTAAAAACGCAAAAGGGGGAAACATCCAATTGCTGTTGTCAGTATGCATATTTGCATCTTTTATCTGTCTAGGGCTTTCCATCACAGCTGTCTTTACAAACAGGTACCTGAATCACTTCCAGGGACCATTTCTCTCGATGTATTTGCCTCTCGAGTAATAACGATGGCTTGTTCCCGTTAACTTGCCTGGGCTTGGATCAGGCTCTAGGTAGTGCAAAGGCAAGTCTAAAAGTGAGAAGAGATATTGTATCTAGATGCAAAACTGGAAGAGGGACAAAGGGAGACAAAATACAGGGATACCTCTGGGATCTGCCTGGACCAGTGGGATTAACACTCTTCCTTCACAGAACGCGTTTGAGTCCATCTGGCCAAGACTCAGTTCTCTGTCTCCTCTACCGACAGGTACTTCTGATCACAGACCTCCCCGCTCCGGCGCTGGGTGGACGTGGGGTTTGCACTGGGTCGGAGCAGGGCGGCTGCTCACTCGGCATGTCATGATTGTGATCTTTTGTTTCACAGGCCATGCAAAACTATATAGACACTTGTGCTGGAGGAGTTCACCAACATGAGCACATTCTTCTCCGGATACAGGGCCTTCGCTTCTCCAGGCGAGGTCCTAGACATGCTCCTCAGCAGGTAAGAGCCAAGAGCTGTGGAGGAAGCTGTGATGGCCTTTGTTGGTGGGACATTGCAAGAAATGGTCTCAAATAGTACTGAAGAAGGCATACTAAAGAAGCTAAATGATATGCATTTCTTTCTAACAAGCTTGACAAAGTCAGTTGAAACAGGGTTGAAAATGCCTCCTGCCATCCCAGTGCTTTCTCAGACGAGGAGCCCAATCAGTAAACTGGACTGTTTGGTCCTTTAGTGGAAAGACAGGAGAGCTGGAGGCAAGCAGTCCTCCAAACAGCTGAACACACTGCTGGAAAACTCCTGCATTA
>NW_028324804.1:0-31652 GCF_052110815.1 Crocodylus siamensis
GAGACGGGGCGGAGCTCGCCCATGGAGGCGGCGGAGCCGGAGCGGGACATCCGCCGCTTGTTCGCACCGGAAGCCGGTGCCCGTGCCGGCGGCCAGGAGCCGGCAATAAAAACGGCCGGCCGGAACAGATGCGGCGGGAGTCCGAAGGGGGGACTCCCTGCCGCGGAGACGGAGGCTCCAGGAGGAGAGACGGCAGGGGGCCCTGCACCAGGCAGGAGCGTGGACCCCGACGGGGGGTGGCCGCCCACCCCGGCGGAGGGAAGGACGGCGGCGGCAGCCGGGCCCCGAACCCTGAGCGGGGAGTGGCGGATTGGCCCGGAAGACGAGGATTCCAGTGACGGGGAGTACTGGGACTGCGCCCCGCCTGCACCCGGAGTTTACAGGTCGGGAGCCGGCGCGGGGGCCTGGGAGGGCACCGACGAGGCACCGTAAGTGCCTGGACCGGCGCCGGACACCAGCGGCCAGGAACCGGTGGGGGGACCCCCGGGAGGACCCAGGTCGAAAGCTGGGGTGCTAGCCGGCTAAGTTTCTTGCCCCGGGCAAGGGATCCGGTGAGGAGAACCACCAGGAAAGCCCGGGCGAGGGCCGGGGTCTCGACTACAGGAGACCCAAGGGGGCGTGAGGCCGGGGTGTTAGGGGGCGGTGGAGCCCCGCAACGTGACCGTCGGGGGACCCCGGGCTACAGAGAACCAGGAGCCGTCCCACTGAACCTTACAACAAGTCGTGGCGGGCGAGAACCAGGGCGGGGACCTGACTACCCTACATCTGCTCCGGACCAACGGCGTCCCAGGGGAATAGCGCCACCCTTCCACCTTGAGCCGCTGTTCCGAAGGGGGTTCGCCCCCCCCCTCTAGCCCGACGGTCACAGAATGCAATTCGTTTGGAAATGCAAATAATGCAATCTTTGGATAAAGACTGAAACAAACTATCATGGGATCATCTAATCTTTGTGTTATTAAATTTACTGTCAAAAATGGCGTCTGTCAGAGGGTAAATTAAACACTACAATCAGGTAAATTTTTGTCAAGCAGCTGAAATTCACCTACCTGACTGATCCTGCTTACAAGTTTTGTCCTGTGTCCAATCCTTCAAGAGACAACTCCCATTACTAACATGGACTAAAATATTAATACAGAATGTGAAATATTAAGTTTCACAACTAATTGCAGTTATAAACTAGCTGCAGGGTTTACTGAAAACATTCCTTCCAGGATGAAACAATCCTTTTCTTTCTTCCAAACGGATATATGCGATTTCCTCTTAAAGTGTTCCCTGCATGAAAAGTGAAGGGATCTGCATACAGGAAGTTGGAGAAATTCCAAATCCAATCCCATGAAACTAGAGTCTGCTCTTAAAGAAGCAGCCACATTCCCAATAGACTGGAAGTAGGGGACCCTAGGAACATAGGTCTGGAAGGGCCTCTAAGACCATCCAGGTTAATCCTCTGCATTTCCAAGCACCCCTTTCTCCAAAGTTTCCTAACAATGACCCACTGCAAACTTTCATATAGAACAAGTACAAGAACCTGACCAAAGAGGAACCCCCCCAGAAAATGGCACAGGTAAAAGAAGGGGACATGCAGGCACTGACACTGCAAGGAGAGAGAAGTTATTGAATATATGCACAGAGGATCCAAGGACGAGAAACATACCTCCTGATGTCCTTGCCACTCTAATGTAAGGGAAAAATCTTGATCTGTAATTTGACATGTGGCTTGACATAGAGCAGAGCAGAGTTATGATGAACCTTTGAGGTGTCTACCTATGAGCATCAGTATCAGTCCATGCCAGTCACAGCCCCGCAGTTGGAGGAGTGGTCACTGTCCACAGCAAATTAGAGCCAGAGCCCAGGAGCTGGATGACAGCTTTTCCTTCCACTCTTCTACTGAAAATTAGCTTTTCACTTGTTTTCACACTGACCTGAAACAGGCCTCCTTCTTGCTCCCTTTCTAAAGGGAAAAAGTGAGGATCCCTGTAGGAAAGTATGAGTGACAGTCCCTGAGGGCATCTCCATTAGATGTAGCAATTGGACTTTCCTGTGCTGGAGTACAGCTGGGAGGGACCGCCAGAGGTCATCTAGTCCAACTTCTTGCCTGAGGCATGTTTGCCTCTACCCAAAGTATCCTAGACAAACCATAATGTATGGGGTCACTTAGACCTAAGGGGTCAACCATAATCTATGGTGTCAGGGACAACCTAGTTAGGGAACTTTTGGAGGGGCTGGACATATTTAAGTCAGTCGGCCCAGATGCTTTTCACCCAAGGGTGCTGAGGGAATTGGCAGGTGTAATAGCAGGGCCCCTGTTATGGATGTATGAGCACTTGTGGGGCACTGGCCAGGTACCAGAGGATTGGAAAAGGGCCAATGTCCCCATTTACAAAAAGGGGAGGAAGGAGGACCCAGGAAATTATAGGCCAGTCAGTCTTACCTCAGTCTGTGGGAAGACCTTTGAGAAAATTATCAAGGAGCACATCTGCAAGGGCCCAGCAGATGGGGGTAATGCTCAGGGGCAGTAGAGTCCCCCCAGGGCTCGGTCCTGGGGCCTATACTGTTCAACATCTTTATCAGCAATCTAGATGTGGGCATGGAGTGCACACTGTCCAAATTCACTAATGACACCAAGTTGTGGGGTGAGATGTGCACTCTGGAGGGGAGGGACAGAATCCAGCTAGATCTTGACAGGCTGCAGAGGTGGGCGCATGAGAATAGGATAGAATTCAACACAGACAAGTGCAAAGTGCTGCATCTAGGGAGAAGGAACCAGCAACATAACTACAGGCTGGGAAACACCCTTCTTGTCAACACAATGGCAGAAAGGGATCTTGGAGTCATTCTTGACTCCAAGATGAACATGAGCTGCCAATGCAAGGAAGAGGTTGCCGGGGATCACCGAGCCGAATGAATCGGGCCCCAAGGTCACGGTGGGCCGGGGTGGCGATCGGAACGCGAACAGGTGGGATTAGCGGCTGCGGAGTCTGAGAGGCACCCAAGCGTATGGTTTTAACTAAGGATGATTTATTTACTCACGCTTTGAAGCGGAGGCACAAGGTTGCTTTCTTCAGTTACAGTTGCAGAAACACAAACAATTAACAACAGAGGGGTCTGTTGGCCCACGAGGTTCAGTCCGAAGACCTAGTCCCAGGGCTGGTCAACAGCTCATCAATGGGGAATACAAACAACAAAATGTAAACTTTAACACTGTACACGGTAAGTCGCGTGACGCCAGTCCCGTAGGACAACGATGAGAAGTGGTGATGTTGGAAGCTGAAGTCAAAACCAGGTGAGTCGAGCCGAGGTTGCAAACAAAGTCCGGTTGCAAAATCGTAGCCGAAAGTCAGTGCCAAGGTGACTCGGAAGCCAGGTAAATTGAGTCAAAGCCTTAATAGAACAAGCAACACGAAGCGCCAAGCGAAGGAGGAGATCGATAGGCCCTAAAGCCTGCCTGATAGACAGTCCCTGCAGCAGCAGCCTCTGTTTTCAGTTAGCGCGATCTCCCCCCGAGGGAGGGGCTCACTGAACTTTTATATGAATTTAGTGACCAATCAGAATGCTCTCCGCAGAGAAATTTCTAGTCAGATTACCTCATGTCAGGTTCTGGCTGAGCTGCTCTCAGTCAGAAGCTGACACAATCTGAGCATGCCTCTGTGGGGAAAGTAGGTCAACAATGATGGACAGGTCCGCAGGTCACCCAGGGGGCACGGGCTGGGTGAGCCTTGGAACTTTCCACTCAGAGCGTCAAATGCGCATGTCAGTTTAACCTCTTCTGTGTTGTCAGCATACATTTAAGATTTTTCCATGACAGAGGTCTGTAAGGCTAAGCACACCTTCTTGTGCATCTACACATGCATCACAAGCAGGTCCAGGGAGGTGATCCTTCCCCTCTACGTGGCATTGGTCAGGCTGCAGCTGGAGTACTGTGTCCAGTTCTGGGCGCCGCACTTCAGGAGGGACGTGGCTAGCATTGAGAGGGTCCAAAGGAGGGCCACTTCTATGGTTAAGGGGCAGCAGCACAGGCCCTGTGAGGAGAGGCTAAAGGGCCTGAACCTATTCAGCTTCCACAAGAGAAGGCTGAGAGGGGATCTGGTCGCCATTTTGCAAACTCACCAGGGGGACCAGTGGGAATTGGCGGAAGCTCTGTTCCTCAGGGCACCACCCAGGGTTACTAGGAATAACAGCCACAAATTGTTAGCAAGAAGGTGATGCACAAATGCGGTTCGTTTCCTTGGAGGCGCGCAGAGATCACAGACACACAGACATCAGTCGGCACAAAAGGATGTATTTGTTTGCAAACAAGGTCAGAGCAGAGCCAAGTGCTCAGATTAACTCTGACAAAGCAATTGTGTTTGTAAGCGGAATTTATCTTCTCTCTCCTGGGCACGTGTGCAGACACAGGAACTCTTACAGCCTACTTCCGTTTCATACACGCATACATGTAGTTACATCATTACATACATTGCATGTACATTATAATTAACTACTTAAGGATGCGGGGCGGAGAGGTAAATATGCAACAGCTCATTAAGCATGCTCAAAACTGATGCAAAAAATGGTTCGTTTCTTTGGAGGCTCGCAAAGAATCTCAGACACACACTTATTAGCAGCACAAAAGGTGTATTTGCAAATAGGGTCAGAGCAGAGTCAAAGACTCAGATTACTCTGAACCCCTGAGGAATTTTTCAGCCGGTATTTATCCTTTCCCTCCTGGGCACGTGTGCAGAAACAGGAACTCTTACAGCTCATTTCTGTTTCATACAAACATATGTGTGGTTACATCACTTCATCCATCGCATGTACATTATAATTAACTACTTAAGTATGCAGGGTGGAGAAGTAAATATGCATCAGCTAATTGCGCATGCTCAGAAAGTTCTTTAGGTCACCAAGAGTTTAAATCCCCCCCCTTTCAAGGACACAGTCAGTTGAATTCCAGCTTCTGTAATCTGCATGAGAAAAGCTAGGGGGAGGCTGGGGGAGAGTGTGATTTAGTATAAAAAGAACTGTGGCAAGGCTGGCCAAGAAAAAAAAAGTCCTTGGCAGTATTTTTGCTTATCAGGTACGAGATGCAAACTGTGCATTTCTAACAACACTCCATTTCTAACAATATTCCCCCCTCAAGATGCTTTCTGCTCCCCATTTTCATTTAGGCAGATCAAGATAATTATGAGGAATTTTTCTGAGTACCATGACTTTTGCTGCAGTCTGCGCTTTGAGGGGGACTGCTGCGACTTGCATCCCTTCAACTGTGGTGGTTATCAATCTAGTGAGACAGGGAGTAAGGCAAGGAATAAAAATCAAACCAGTCAGAGCACACAAGAATACAAACCCTACTTTCTTCCACCAGGGTCCTCCAAGTAGATTAGACCACCAGTCTTTATCCCATGTGTTTTCCCACATTTGTATTGGTACATGGGCTATTTTCCTAATCTCTTTGGCAATCTCTAAGACTGCTTTTCCGTTATCATCTATTTGGAGACAACAATTAGAAAGGTTGAACTTTCCGCAGACTCCGCCATCGTCTGCGAGTAAATAGTCTAAGGCCATTCGATTTTGGTATATGGCTTCTCTCATCTCAGAACTCTGTCAGGCCAGTAACTCGAGAGCAGTGGCAGTTTGGTTAGTAATTATTTCCAAGACTGCCTGCAACCTGATGATTCTATTTAGCATGTATATTGGTGGCCGGTATCCCCAACTCCCATCATTAGCCCATGTAGCTGGTCCATAATACTCAATAATCCTTTGAGGGGGCCACTCATCCTCCTTCCATTTTTGGGAGCCACCCCGTGTCAAACTTACATCAATACTTCTCTTGGTCCTTTTCCAATCATCATACAAAGAGACTCCCAACTCATTTCCAACCTCAGATGGTAGCAAAAAGAAAGCTGGTACAATTACCCCAATATAGCAGGGTCTTGTCCACCTTTGTGGCAGTACCGTATAGGCTCGCCTTCCGCAAATCCAATAATGTCCTTTTAAGGCCCTGTTCTCCTCTCCCAAGGCCAGGGGGTCACGGTTCCACCAGAAAAGAGGGGGATAGTATTTGTTGTCCCTATGCCCTAAAGGGCCGGTGTAATAGTCACTCAGTTTAAGCTGACATCTCCATACGCCATCTTTATCCCTATACTCGCACTCGGTTATTTCATTTGTGTCATTTGAGGCACTCCAATATCTATTAAACCATGCCATCGTGCCATTCGGGTGTGCCCATTGCCAATTATAGAAGTAGGGTATGAATTGTTCACTTCGGGTCTCATTATATGCCTGACATTTTGTAATGTTAGGATCGAAACGTGATACTCTTGCCCTTCTGACCTTTTTGAAGCAGGTGTCTTCATCATGTGGGAATGATTGTGGAGTGGATGGGTTACATTTCATCCACGTGGAGTTTGGGAGCTTAACAGCAGTAGAATTCCATTGACCTGCATACTTGCTGCAATTAAGGGCATAACACGTAGTGCATGTTCAGACCCATTTCAATGTCCATGTACACTGGCTATGTCCCAAACTCCTCCCTGTACCATTATTGCTAATACAGTACTCTCCTAATGCCACTTGGGAAAGACCCCAGCTGCGGTTCTCATCCCATTCTTGACCAGTACTCTTAACATCCGCCTTATCACTTACCAACCATTTTGGGGCCAAAGGAAAAGCCCTCCAAGGCCACTGTTCTCCAGCCTCTCGGAGTCCCCCACAGGCCAGCAGTTGGTAAGATTGAAGGTACCTGCAATTCTTTCCATCATGTCAACATACAAATTTGTCCCTGGGGGAGCAACTGGGGGAAGCAGGGATATAGGCTGGCGGCTAGGGCTGCTCAATCCTGCTTCTCTTACTACACAGATAACAACAAGGCATATTAAGATTCCCAACATATTCTTCCTTTCTTGAGATCAAATACAGCCTAAACTTTTTCTTCTTACTTTTTTGTCTAATTTTCTGAACTTTGATTAAGCCGTCTCAGGTGCACTTGGAGATCACCAGTAGGTTCACAGCTCCACTTGCTGGCTTCTTCTTCCAAAGACGACTCAGCTTCCGGAGTGAGTTCGTCTTGGGAGTTGTTGTCCTCTGACGCTCGTGGATGTCGCTTCACACTGGTATGGTGTATCCAATGGTCATGGCCAGCAATCTTTACAGCGGTGTGGGTTGTTAGAAGTACCTGGAAAGGGCCACTCCACCACTCAGTCAAAGGTTCCTTTTTCCACCGCTGCACCAAGACCCAGTCTCCCGGGCAGAAGTCATGTACCGGTACGTCTAAAGGCAGACGCTGAAAGGAGGCTGCATACCTGTGAAGAGAAGACAAGACAGACTGCAAAGCAATAACGTACACATGAAGCTCGCCATTACCTAATTCAAAAGCTACATTTTCTCGCATCCCAGGGGGTAAGACTCGAGGCGGTTTGCCAAACATAATTTCATATGGGGTTAATTTAAGGCCCCGTTGGGGAGTGTTTCGAATGCAAGTAAGAGCTAGCAGCAATGCTTGAGGCCACTTAAGCCATGTTTCAATACAGATTTTGGTGAGTAGAGTCTTTAAGGTCCTATTCATGCGTTCCACTTGTCCTGAACTCTGTGGTCTCCATGGTGTGTGTAGTTTCCAAGTGATCTTGAGAGCTTGTGTGACTTCTTGAACTACCTTTCCCACAAAGTGTTGTCCTTGATCTGACTCGATGGATTCAGGCAGGGAATACCGGGGAATGATCTCCTGCAACAAATACTTCACTACTGTAGCCGCAGTGGCAGTCCTGGTGGGCCATGCCTCGACCCAACCAGAGAGCTGGTCTACCATGACAAGTAAAAACCCCTGATGTCCAGACTGTGGGAGCTCGGCAAAATCAATCTGCCATGCTTGTCCAGGGTACGCTGCCCAGGGTCTACCTCCCATTGGCACAGGGGGTTTCCTTCGAGGGTTTACTTTCTGGCATGTGATGCACCTGGTAGCAATACGCTGAGCTTCTACATATAGCCCTGGGGCTACTGCTTGGCGGATCACTAGATCACCCATAGCCAAGTCTCCCATATGGGTTCTTGCATGGAACTGTTGCAGCACCTCCCGAAGCAATGGCCGGGGTATCATGACCTTTCCTCCTGGTACTATCCACCACCCCGGGAGTTCTTTTTTGCACAAGCTTTCTGTGAAAATTTATCTTCTTCAGGGGAATACTGCGGGACTAAATCCTGGACGTATGGCCATATGGCATGGGACAAGGCCTGCCTGGATACTTCCTCCGCTTCTCCACCAATAAATGCGGCTTCCTTTGCTGCCACATCAGCCTTTGCATTTCCAAGCTTATGCTTTTCCTCAGCAGCCTTCCCATGGGCCCGCACATGAATGACTGCTACCTCTTTAGGCCGGTGGAGTGCCTCTAGTAGCTTGATAATCTGGGGGCCATTAGCAATTTTATTCCCAGAAGCCGTAATGAAACCCCTTTCTTTCCACAATAGTCCGTGCGCATGGACCGTAGAAAAAGCATAGCGAGAATCAGTGTATACATTAACCCGCTGGCCTGTCCCCAGCTGTAATGCTCGGGTGAGCGCAGTGAGTTCCGCGGCCTGTGCCGACCATGAGCTCGGCAATGACTCCCTCCATACTACCTTATCCAAGGTTACCACTGCACATCCTGTTTGTCTTTTTCCATCGATGACAGAGCTGGAGCCGTCTACGAAGTATTCAGCATCTGGGTCTTTAATTGGGTCCTCAGCAAGATCAGGCCGCACCTGTGTGGTCTGATTCAGGACCTCAAGACAGTCATGCGTCGGTTTCCCTGGCTCCGGCAGCAAGGTTGCAGGGTTTAAGGCTGTAGTATGTTTGAAAGTAAGTCCTGGATTAGAGAGCAAAAATATTTCATACCGTGATTGTCTGGAGGGGTTAAGAAACTTTCCTCCCTCAGTCCCTAGAATCTGGGGAACTCCATGTGGGGTGTGTATTTCCATATCCGCACCCATGACTATCTTCTGGGCTTCTTCAACAACCACTGCTGTGGCTGCCACAGCCCGAAGACAGGCTGGCCACCCGAGTGCAACTGGATCTAGAACCTTTGAGTAATATCCCACGGGTCTCCAGGTTGGGCCTGATGGCTGTGTCAGCACCCCTGATGCGACCCCTCGATTCTCATGAACATACAGTCGATATGGCTTTTTACTATTTGGGATGGCCAGGGCAGGGGGCTGGATTAATGCTGCCTTCAGCAGATCAAAGGCATGCTGCATTTCTTTATTCCATTTCCATTTAGTGAGACTCTCCTTAGTCAGGGAGTCATACAGTGGTCTAGCCTTCCCACCATAATCTGGTATCCATAGCTGACAGAACCCAGTTAGCCCTAGGAATGCCCGCAGCTCCTTGGGTGACTTAGGTGGGGTTAGACCTTGGATTGCCTGTATGCGATCTGCACTCAGGGCTCTGACTCCTCTTGAGAGCTTATATCCCAAAAATGTGACTTCAGGCTGACATATTTGGGCTTTCTCTCTAGAGACTTTATATCCTTTTCCCCCTAGAGTGTTTAGCAGTGACCTGGTGGCTTTCTCGCAGAGTTGCAAGTTTGGGCTTGCAACTAGCAGGTCATCCACATACTGGAGGAGAGTCACTGCGGGGTGTGATCCCTTCCACTCCTCCAAGTCCTTCTGAAGGGCAAGTCCGAAAATATTGGGGGCCACTATGAATCCTTGTGGAAGAACTGTCCACATGAGTTGGGCTTTATGGAAAGTATCTGGATCCTCCCATTCAAAAGCAAACAATTTTTGACTCTCTTGGTGAAGGGGAATGGAGAAGAAAGCATCTTTCAAATCTAGCACTGAACATATTTCAGCTTCCCCCGGTACTTGTGTCAAAATCGTGTGTGGGTTCGGGACTACAGGATGGTCTGAAAGGACCTTCTTATTTACTGCTCGCAGGTCTTGGACCAGTCTGTATGAGACCCCATCTGCCTTTGGCACTCCAAGAATGGGGGTGTTATATGGTGAGGACCCTTCCACTAGCCATCCGCACCTCTTGTATTTCTCTATTAACGGCTTGAGTCCAGCTCTGGCCGCTCGGCTGAGTGGATACTGCTTTACCTGAACGGGCCCCTCCCCATCCTTGAGTATGATCCTTACCGGGGAGACCGACTTAGCTCACGCAGGGGTTCCATCAGCCCATACCGAAGGGTCTACTCCAGTCATGTGATCTTCAGAACTTACTACAGGGCGTCGGTCCTCCAGAAGAGCCATCTGATAGTTCGAGCTCTGCTTGACAGGTAACTGGACCACCATCTGATTGTCTCTGAAAAATATCTCAGCTTGCAATTTTGTGAGTAGGTCCCGCCCAAGTAGTGCAACCGGGCAACTTGGAGAATATTCAAAGGAGTGCTCAAGCAAATGGTCCCCCACTTTGGTGAGGAGTGGTTTACAAACAGGGAGTTGGGATTGCATTCCCTCAATCCCTTCCACAAGAACATGCTGTTCACTAGTTCCTGCACAGGGGGGGTTTTCTGGAATCATTGAAAATGTAGGCCCAGTATCCACCAAGGCTTCAAAGTTTTTGCCACCAACCCTAATGGTTACCATGGGATCTTCTCGGGCTCCAACCCGAAGGGTAGTGGTCTTAGATCCCCGTCCCCTTCATTCTGTGTCCTCACCTTTTTCCTCTGCCCGCATGAGGTGACCTTTTGTTTCACCCTCTCTCTTCTCCTTCAACTTTGGGCATTCCCTCTTCCAGTGTCCTTTCTCTTTGCAATAAGCATAAACGTCTGCTCCCACTCTTTCTCCTTTCCCTTTCTGCTTCCCAGCCTTTCCAGGGTTACCTCCAGTTATAACAGCTGCCAGTGCTGCCATCTGTCGCTGAGCCTTTTTCTCCTCCTTCTGCTCCTGCATATGCTCATGATTCCCATACACCTTATATGCAATTTCCACCAGCTCTGAAATCGGTTTCCCAGCACCTCCCTCAGTTTTCTGTAACTTCTTACGAATATCAGCAGCGGATTGACCAATAAACATAAGATTTACCATGCGTTGATTATCTCGGGCTTCTGGATCTAGGTCCGAAAACCTGCGGAACGCCTCATACAGCCTCCCGAGGAAAGCTGAGGGATCCTCTTCTCTTCCCTGTCTCACTTCATACAATTTAGACAGATTAGTAACCCGAGGCACTGCCTTCCCCATTGCTTCCACTATAATCCCCAGATACCGTGCACTCAGCTCTCTTCCTTCTGCAGTAAGATTATCCCATCTCGGTTCCTCAACAGGGCAGGTATCACGCAAGGTACGACAAGCAGCTCCCTCTGCTTCTACCCTGGCTGCTGCAATGCGCTCTGCCATCCCCAACACTAATCTCCTTTCCTCCGGGGTCAGGAGGGTTTCGAGCATCATCTGGACATCAGCCCAAGTGGGTCGATGGGTTTGCCCAATAGATCAAAACAGGTCCCTCATCTTTTCAGGGTCTTCACGAAAAGAGGGGCTCTGATTCTTCCAGTTAAATAAATCTGAAGTACTAAATGGGGTGTAGACAAAAGTTGCATTGCCCCCCTCTCCGATAACCTCTCGCATTGGGCAATTCAGCACCGGCTGTGATTCTACAGTCTTGCGCAAATAATAGCCCTTATTCCCTGATTCAGATGGGGCGCCTGGCTGAGGCTCACGCTCTGAATCATTAGGTATGTTTTGATACGCCGGTGGTGGTTTCCCTGAGGGAGGGAGCAGTGGTGCAGAGGGACTGGATCCCGAGAAGTTGTCTGATTCATCCTCGCTACCTGACAGGGTGACCGGAGAGCGGGTCCGATACTCAGTCAATTCAGAATTCCCCCCCTCATTAGACTCAGGGAGTACAGGCAGTCCTCCTTGAGTCTTTCCTTTAACAACCATCACATGAGACTTTACTAAGCATTTCTTAATCCAAGGTGGCTGATTTTGAACCACCCACAACCAACAATCGATATAAGGAAATTGATTCCAATATCCATTCTGCATAACTATTTCATGGATAGCTATCACTTCTTTTACTACAAAGGATCCTTTCGGGGTCCAGTGGACCCCAAATGTTGGCCACTCGAGTTGACAAAACTTAATTAAATCACCCTTTTTCATCTTCACTCCATAATCTGCCTGCTTTCCAAATTTACTGAAATTTTGTAATATATAACCTAAAGGCATATTAGAGTTTTCTACACGGGAGCGACCCGCACCCATTGCCCACAAGAGTGCGCCCAACGCACACCAAATACCAAAAGATCCTAGTTACAGACAGTTCTCATATACCAGGCCGAAAATTTCCCAGTATTAAACCAAATCGAACGCGTCTTTGTTCCCGGATCCAGACCAAATTGGGCAAGGGAATTTGTATACTCACTCAGATACCCTAGAGATCTCTGATCAGAATGCCGGAGTGTGTATCTGGCGTCCTCAGAAACCAAAAATTTGCACAGGAGCCTTTAACTTCCCGAATATCCCGACTCACGTCTCAAACCCCTGGGCGAGCCCAAAAAGCCGGCTCGGTGCGCACTCCCCGTGGTGTCAGAGACGGTTTTGTCGCTGAATTCCGGGGTAGTCCAAAGATGCCCCACTTTGGGTGCCAATTTGATGCAAAAAGCGGTTCGTTTCTTTGGAGGCTCGCAAAGAATCTCAGACACACACTTATTAGCAGCACAAAAGGTGTATTTGCAAATAGGGTCAGAGCAGAGTCAAAGACTCAGATTACTCTGAACCCCTGAGGAATTTTTCAGCCGGTATTTATCCTTTCCCTCCTGGGCACGTGTGCAGAAACAGGAACTCTTACAGCTCATTTCTGTTTCATACAAACATATGTGTGGTTACATCACTTCATCCATCGCATGTACATTATAATTAACTACTTAAGTATGCAGGGTGGAGAAGTAAATATGCATCAGCTAATTGCGCATGCTCAGAAAGTTCTTTAGGTCACCAAGAGTTTAAATCCCCCCCCTTTCAAGGACACAGTCAGTTGAATTCCAGCTTCTGTAATCTGCATGAGAAAAGCTAGGGGGAGGCTGGGGGAGAGTGTGATTTAGTATAAGAAGAACTGTGGCAAGGCTGGCCAAGAAAAAAAAAGTCCTTGGCAGTATTTTTCCTTATCAGGTACGAGATGCAAACTGTGCATTTCTAACAACACTCCATTTCTAACAAAACTACAACAGTTCACTAACAGTTCATACCCCAAGGCCATGGAAAGTTGAATTCCAGCTTCTGTAATCAGCATGAGAAAGACGGAGGTGGGACTGGGGGAGAAAGGAGCCTTGGACAGTATTTCTTTCTTATCAGGTGCAAGATGCAAGCTGCGCATTTCTAACAAAGGTTCAGGCTGGACATCGGCAGACACTACTTTACAGTAAGAGCTGCCAGGCTCTGCAATGGGCTCCCAAGTGAGGTGAGGAGGCTCTCAAGAGGAGGCCGAACAGGTATTTGGCTGGGGTAATATGACCATGGCACTCGTTCCTGCCTGGGGCAGGGAGTCGGACCTGAGAATCTGGTTAGGTCCCTTCCGACCCTAAGCAGTATGAAACTATGAATCCTAGCCCTACCCTCCAGTATATCTACTATCCTCTCCCAGCTTGGTTTCAGCTGCAAACTGCCGAGGGTGCTCTCTATGCCATCTTCCAGGACATTGATGAAGACAGTGAACAAAACTAGCCCCTGGACCAACCCCTGGGGAACCCCACTTGATACTAGCTGCCAACTAGACATCAAGCCATTGATTACTACTTGCTGAGCCCAGTGCTCCAGACAGTTTTCTAAACACCTTATAGTCCATTGAACCAGCCTGTACTTCCTTAGCTTGCCTACAGGAATGTTGTGGGGGACCAGACCAAAAGCCTTGCTAAAATCAAGTTATACCACAGACACGGCTCTCCCCACATCCACAGAGCCACTCACCTCATCATAGAAGGAAATCAGGCTGGTCAGGCATTGCCTCTGGCAAATCCATGCTGTTTGTAATCACCTTCTTCTCCAAGTGCTTAGAAATGGATCCCTTGAGGAACTGCTCTGATTTTTCCAAGCACTGAGATGAGGCAGATTGGTCTGTAGTTCTCTTAATCCTCCTCCCCTTTCTTAAAAATGGGCACTTTGTTTGCTCTTGCCCAATCCTCTGGGACCTCTCCTGATCACCAAGAGTTTTCAAAGGTAATGGCCAGTGGCTTTTCAATCTCATCAGCCAACTCCCTCAGCACGCCAGGGTGCATTCTGTGCAGCCCCACAGACTTGTATATATCCAGCTTTTCTAAGTAGTCCCTAACCTGTTCTTTCACCACTGAGCACTGCTCACCACCTCTCTCAATTGTGCTGCCCAGTGCAGTAGTCTGGGAGCTGAACTTGTCTTTGAAGGCTGAGGTGAAAAAGGCATTGAGCATTTCATCCTTTCCTGCATCCTCTGTCACAAGGTTGCCTCCCTCGGTGACGGACCCGCACTTTCCCTAATCCACCCCTTCCTAACCACATACATACCAGTGTAGGATCTAGTGCACATGTGCCTCATTGGGGAAATGGCTTCCTTGTGCCTTTACTCCTCAAGGTCTCTGGAAAAACACGAAGATCTAGATCTACAATGCAATGATCAAGCCTACACCTCTACCAGTGTGAAATGTGGATGACCTACCATTTTCATCTCACCAGCCTGTACAGGTATCACTACATATGTCTTATGAAGATCCTCCACCCCACACAAAATGGGAAGATTGTTATTAAAACGCCAGCATCCTGGCTGAAGCCAATGTTACCAGCATTGATTCAGTGATCCTCAAGCACCAACTTCACTAGACCAGACATTGTGAGGGGATGCCTGACTCTTGATTCCCGGAAATGCTCAACTCCCAGCCTACACTTGGCCTGAGCTCTCACAGTGGCCAGAGGAAATGCTGCCAGGGTATACTGAAGGCATATATCTAGAAAATGGATGCCAACTTGAAGAGCTAGGAAGAGCTGGCTACCAGCTGACTCCAGTGACTGATGCAGGCTCAAACAATGGCCGTCCATTGCAAGGTGAAGCATACTGCCCTCAATGCAGAGAAGAGAGGACGGAGAAAAGACAAGCGCAGGAATCACTGGCCACAGCCTACTTTCCCCTTAGGAAAGACCTGTAACTGCTGCAGATGGTTCAAAGATTGGACTCTTACCTCACCTGAAGAGCCATCAGTGAGTCATGGCAGAGATCATCCCTGAATGAAGGGATTGGTGACAATGACATCTCTTGCTGCGCAGGTCACTTTAACTCCACATACGGACAATTTAATTCTTTAGATAAGTTTGTTTCCTCACAGTTTATACATCAGTAACTCTGAGCAGACGTGACACTGATATTTCTTACTATCATAGCCCCTGTAAGGAGTGTGAGCAGGAGCTTTACTTCACATTTTCTTGATTTTCCAACATGTGAACTTGGGTTTTTAAATGACTGGGAAGGGCAAACTAATGACTGGTGCAGTGGGATTTGGCCACAACCATAGAAAAGGTCTGTGTGTGTCTGGCTCACGGGCAACACAAGAAGTGATGCTACAGTCCCACCAGACTGACATGGGAACATGCCAGGGAAGGCGATAAGTTTTGTTAATTAGGAATCCAATCTCTTAATGAAACCTGCTCACTCCACAACATTTATGACACGGAAATAAGATGCGAAATAAATCAATCAATCACCAAGCAAAACATACTTTGATATTTATTAGCAACACCTTTATTGACTGCAATAGTGAGGACAATTAATCCCTTGGGAGTGATTTTTCAATAATTACAATGAGGGAAAAGGGCCAAAGTTTGTACAAGTCACTTTTTAAGCAGCGACAGCAGCTCCACTTCTCAGGAGCGCAGGCTCTGAACAAGGAGCGCTGCAATGAACACCGGGGCCAGGTACAGCTGCATTTCCCAACACAACTGGCCCCGGGTTTTGGTGCCTCATCTTCGCCGCCCCTCACCCGACCCCCGCAGCTGCACCCGTCAGTGCCGGACCCCACAGACCCCCGAGGGCCCCTCGGTCATGCAGGAAATGACCCACGGGCCGGAGACGGACCGTCCAGTTCAGCCACGTCCTGCCCTCCGTGGTCGGGGGATGAAGAAACCCAACCTGCGCGTCCAGGGTCACGGACACGGCACAGCTGATCGTCTGCAGGGAGAGAAGTCCTCCAGGGTCACAGACATGAGCATGACTGAGGCCAGAGGGGACAACTAACAGGTCCTGTCTTGCACGTTTCCTTTCCCTCTCACTGGCAGCGTCAGAGCCTGATTTCACCGTCCCACACCAGGAACCAGGGCCGGATCCTTTCCCCAGCGAATGAGGCCGGAGGGAAGGTGAAAATCGGGGCCCCGGTGCCAGCATCGAGAAACGACACCCACCCCAATGTGTAGTCCAGACAGACCCCGACCCTGCTGGGCTCCCGGTGCAGGGACAGGGGGGTGCAATCAGGGGCCGTGAGAGCCTCGTACTGACCCCTCCAGCACTGCATGGCCCAGACCCCCTCCACGGGGCTAAATCTGCTCCCTCCCTTCCTCCTCACAGACTCTCTGGCCACCCCCATAGCCCACCATGCCCCCTCCTCCACCTCCACCTCCCACCAGTGTCTCCCTGAGGTGAATCCCTCACGGCCCAGCACACAGCGCCAAGTGTCAAATCTCTCAGGATTGTGGGGCAGATCCTGCCGTGTGCGTGTCCATCCCACACTCTTCCCATCCTCAGGCAGGGCAAGCTCGGGATGAGCCATGTCTGGATCCAGAGTCACCTCCTCTGCGCGGAAAGGTGATATAAGAGCGTGAGGAGCAGAGCTCAGCCCGAGGACAGGGGGTGATCGAGGCAGGGGCAGCTTCGGCTGCAGCTGGAGGTGAATCCGGGATTGACCCGAGCAGGAAGGAGCCCGGAGACCTCAGCAAAGGGCAGGGCCAATCCCCCCACCCGGCAGGAAGAGACAGGCCAGAAACAGAAACACCCCGGCTGGGCCAGGGCTGGGACACGGCATCATTCCCCTCCTGCACCTGCCGGTCACAGGCAGCGATGAGAGACCCTGGGGCTGAGGAGAGCCCAGCAGAGGGTGTGAAGGGGAGAGCACGGATACAGCTTATCTGCCCCTGCACTATCCACTGCCTGTCTTCAGTCCCACTCTGTGAAACCTTCCCCGTGCTCAGACTTTGGGGTACACTTCCCCTGAGAGACATTTTCAGTCCAGCAAGTCACAGCCAAAGAAATTAACATTTGGACGAGGTAAGTCCTCATGGCACAAAGTTTCGTTATGTCCCAATTTCAAGCGCAGGTCCAATTTCCCAAGTTTCCAGAGCTTACCCAAAAGGAACAGCCTAAGACATAGCAGATGGGAAGGAGCAAAATATGTACACACATAGGAAGGGTTTAGGGTGAAAATGGAGAGATAATGTGTGGGGAAATGGAAGTGAAGAATCCATAAGTAACTTATATAAAAATAAGATAATTGTCTTAAAAGTCAGGAGGTGTACTTGGTGTCTTAATAAAGAGAGTAGGAGTATTGTTGTAGCTGCAAAGGTCCAAAAAATGTCCAGGAGGCAAGGATGTTTTGTGGCATATTTATTTTTCCTACTATATAGTTGGAAGAGCTGTTGCACAAACTTTAGGGCATCAAGTGCCCTTCCTCTTATAAATGAAGAAAGATGAATGTGTATGCCATGAGGGCTGGATGGAAAAGGAAAACAACACTAGGAACTACTGAAATTATAGCAGCTCGCCTGCTCTTCCAGCAAGTATGATCTATAGGAGCAGTCCTCAAATAGTCCCTACACATCAGTGACTGCTCCAAGAACTGCTGTGTCCCCAGCAGGGATCAATGGAAATAAAAGGAGAGTCACATCCCGGCACAGACAGGGCTGATGACTGTGGAGGAGAGTGAATGGACACACAAAGGAAGAGATCACAAAGAGGAAGAGAGAACAGTACTGGGCAGGAAGGAGACAGCACAGAGAAGATAAGGGAAGGAAGTAGAGATAGATATGGGGTGCGGGAACCAAAAAGTAGTAGTTTAGAGAAAGTTGTCTTGGTATATGACTATAAAAACAGGTGCTCATGTATCTCCTCCACACAGCCACTCTGCCCAACTCCACTCCCTTCACAGTGTCATAGTTGGTAGGGTCAGAAGGGACCTGATCATATCAACATTTCACATTTTTTGACAGGATGTGCAGTTTGTGCTAAACCTGAAACAACCCCAGAATCAGACATGAGAACTCGTTAGAAGAGATGTATAAACAGAATATATAATTGCATACAGTATCACACCAGGTCAAAATAGATATAAAATATCTGTGTGCCAGAATTATTAGCCAAGACACAGACACTGTGATGGCTTCTGTACCAGAGGACCACACACTTAGCAGTCTTTGACATTTCTCAGAGCACTGCTGCTGACATAGGTGTTGAGAGTAAAGACAGCTTTCCCTACAAACACTCTTTAGCAGCATAACAAGACTACTAATGAAGACCTGCTTCTGCTGCCTTTCATATAATGGAAAAGCCTGCCTTTAGTTAAATGTGAGAAGGCCCAGGCCTATGGAGTAATGGTGGCAGGAGGCAGAAGAAGAGTGTTTTCTTGTACTTCAGGGTAATATAATATAAACCTTCTGGGGGAACTGTCACAAAGGAGGGGCTTTGAAATTTCCTCGTCACATTTTCCGGCTCTGACAAGTGTTTTCCTGCGGAGACAGGGCACCAGTGTGAGGAAAGGTGGTCACCATGCTTAAATAGCAGGGAGAAGGCATTATTGGCTCTGGGTACAACGTTCAGAACTATCCAAGTGACTTAGGCATGTATGAATCTAAGACCAAACAAAAGTCTCTCATTAAGCCCCCTACTTGGCCCAGCCCCCCAGGGAGAGAGGAGGGAAGGAGGGGGTACTCACCAGTCCCCCTCCTGTAGGGCAGGGCCCCCCAAATCCCGGGCAGGGCCCCCCTGGCCTGAGAAGCCAGCGTTCCCCGACGGCAGGCCCACTGCGCATGCGCATAGTTTAAAAGGGCCCACCAAACAGGGGAAAAAAAAACAAAAAACCCAAACTCAGGTAGGCTCCGGAGCTGTGAGAGATGCGCGGGTGAAGCCCGCTGCACCCCCACTCCCCCGAAGCCCCCCAGACACCCCCTCAGCATCCACCGAGCCCCCTGCCGACCCCCAGCACAGCCGGAGGTGAGCGGGCTCGTGGTGGGAAGGGGTTAACTCCTCGCTTGCTGGGAGGAGGCCGCTGCCTGGTGCCGGGCTGGGTCAAGCCCCCGCCCAGGCCCCTACTTGGCCCAGCCCCCCAGGGAGCCGCGCGACCGGAGCCGCGCGAACAGGCTGCGTAAACAGGCGCTCGAGTTAGCGCGGAGTTTGCAGGGGGGCACGAGACCCTGCCTGCGACCCCCACCAGCCATAGCCAGCCCCAGCCGTAGCCAGCCTACCAGAGGCATGACACGGATGGGCACGCGCCGCACCCCGAGGGTCCCCTCGGGCTCTGCGGCCCCTCCACTGGGCACCTCAGAGATGGCCACCCAGACGGGGCCCATGGTCCTGGGCTCCACGCAGACGGAGCCCCTGGCCCTTGGCTGCAGGGGCTGCCTGTCCCTTTTTCAGGCTCTGGGGCCCGGGAGCATGGCCACCTCCCCTTGCGGGGTCTGCTCCCTACTGGGGTCTCTGGCGCGCCAGCTGGAGGAGCTCCAGGCCACAGTCCAGAGACTGCGTGCCATCAGGGACTGTGAGCAGGAGATCAACTCCTACTGCCAGGCCCTTCTCCCCCGGGAGCCAGAGGGGAGAGCTCCGTCTCCCTCCACGACTAAGGAGGACTCTGGGACCTCCCGCTCTGCCCAGTCAGGGGCATGGACCAAGGTGGTCAAGGGCCTCAAGGCCCACCGCACCAAGGCCCCTTCCCCGCCGCAGCTTAGCAACAGGTTCGCACCTCTTGCAATCCCAGCAGAGCCCATGCAGTTGCCAGCTCCCGCAGGCAACCCAGGCTCGACCGCAGCTACTGGCCCCGCTCTCCCCAAGACAAAGCGTAAGGTGTTTGTTGTGGGAGACTCCATCCTGCGGGGCACTGAGGGGGCGATCTGCCGCCCCGACCCCTTAGCCCGGGAAGTCTGCTACTTCCCAGGGGCCCGCATCCGAGACATTGCGGAGAGGATCCCGCAGCTCCTCCGGCCCACAGACCACTACCCCATGCTCCTTATTCATGTGGGCACCAATGACACGGCTTAGAGCACCCCCAGCCAGGTCATGAGGTGCTACAGGGAGTTGGGAGCGGGGCTTAGGGGTCTGGGAGCTCAGGTGGTGTTTTCGTCGATCCTCCCAGTCTCGGGCTATGGGCTGAGGAGGGAGAGGAGGATCCACGCGGTGAACCAAAGACTGTGGCGCTGGTGTTATCAGGAAGGCTTTGGCTTCCATGACCACAGCCCGCTCTTTGGAGAGAGAGGCAGCGAGCTGCTGGGAAGAGATGGCCTCCACCTCTCTCCCCTGGGGAGGAGGCTCTTCTCAGCCAGGCTGGCTGACCTGCTCCACCGGACTTTAAACTAAGCCCGCTGGGGGATGGGGGGACTACTGCCCCTGCTGGCCCACTGAACAGCCCTTGCAAAGCCAGCAGACCAAGGCACCTAAGGGGGCACTTAAGGGAGCCCACCCCTGCCCCAGCACTGGCACAATCTGTGGGCAAGGCAAGAGCCCCCAAGGGCACACTTGTCTGCCTGTACACTAATGCCAGGAGCCTGGGCAACAAGCAGGACGAGCTCGTCCTCCTGCTTAGTGCAAAGAAATATGATGTCATTGGGATAACAGAGACCTGGTGGGACTCCACCCATGACTGGACCACGGGTATAGAGGGCTATACCCTATACAGGAGGGATCGTCTTGACAAAAGGGGCGGGGGTGTAGCTCTCTATGTGAAGGAAAGCTACATGTCCCTGCAAGCTGATGTTGGCGACCGGCATGGACAGCTAGAGACCCTCTGGTAAAAATTCGTGGGGAATTCGGCACAGGGGACACAACGGTGGGAGTCTACTACAGACCTCCCACTCAAAGTCCTGAGCTTGACCAGGAGTTCGCCCGGGAACTGATTGAGGCCACTTGCTCCAGGACCTTGGTTGTCATGGGTGACTTCAATTACCCGGACATCTCGTGGGAAGATCACTCAGCTAAATCTGAGCGGGCACAAAGCTTTCTCTCGTGCGTGGATGACCTCTTCCTGACTCAAGAAGTCTATGGGCCAACAAGAGGCAAAGCGCTGCTCGACCTGGTACTGGCTACGGGGGACGACCTAATCGGCGACCTAGTGATTGATGGGAAGTTGGGTGACAGCGACCACGAGCTGATCACCTTCACCATCCACCGTAAAGCTGGCAAGTCAGTCAGCAACACAGAAGTCCTTGACTTCAGAAAAGCCGACTTTGACAAGCTGAAGAGGCTAGTCGGTCAGGCCCTCAGGGACCATGACCCCAGGGAGATGGGAGTTCAAGAAGAGTGGTTGCTTCTAAAGGAAGCGATCCTCAGTGCACAAGCTAAATCTATTCCAACACGGAGGAAAGGCAGCAAGAAGGCACAGCAGCCCCCCTGGCTCTCCAGAGGCCTAGCGGACCTACTGTGGCTAAAAAGGAAAGCCTACAAAGGATGGAAGACGGGATTCACCTCCAAGGACGATTACTCCGCGCTGGTCCGGTCCTGCAGGGACCAAAACAGGAAAGCCAAGGCTGCAACTGAACTCCAACTAGCTTCAGGCATCAAGGACAACAAAAAGTCCTTTTTCAGATATGTGGGGAGCCAGAGGAAAAGCAAGGGCAATGTTGGACCCCTGCTGAACCAGATGAGGCAACTGACAACTGACGCCCAGGAAAAAGCCAACCTATTAAATAGGTACTTTGCGTCAGTCTTTCATCAGTCACACGGGATGCCCATGCCTGCTATGGGACAGGGAAATCTGGGTGAGGGGAATCCCCTACCCTCCATCAATGCTGACCTCGTGAAGGAACACCTTGAGAAGCTGGATACCTTCAAGTCAGCCGGCCCTGACAATCTGCACCCCAGGGTACTCAAGGAGCTGGCGAGCGTCATAGCCCAGCCCCTGGCACGGATCTTTGAAAACTCCTGGCGCTCTGGTGTAATGCCCGAAGACTGGAAGAAGGCCACTGTGGTGCCGATCTTCAAGAAAGGGCGGAGAGTGGATCCAGCTAACTACAGGCCCATTAGCCTGACTTCTATCCTGGGGAAGATCTTAGAAAAGTTTATTAAGGAGGCCATCCTTGAGGGGCTGGCCCAGGCTAACATACTAAGGGACAGCCAGCACGGGTTTGTTGCGGGTAGGTCTTGTTTGACCAATCTCATTTCCTTCTATGACCAGGTGACCAATCACCTGGACAAGGGAGAAGAGATTGATGTCATATATCTTGACTTCAAAAAAGCTTTTGATCTGGTATCCCATGATCACCTCTTGGCCAAACTGCCCAGTTGTGGCCTTGGCTCCACCACGATTCGCTGCCTGGGAAACTGGCTCCGTGGTCGGACCCAGAGGGTTGTGATTGATGGCAGTCACTCATCGTGGTGCCCTGTGACCAGTGGGGTCCCTCAAGGCTCTGTCCTGGGACCCATCCTGTTCAACATCTTCATTAACGATGTGGACATTGGAGTCAGGAGTGGACTGGCCAAGTTCGCCGATGACACCAAACTTTGGGGCAAAGCATCCACGCCAGAAGATAGGCGGGTGATCCAAGCTGACCTGGACAAGCTCAGCAAATGGGCAGATGAGAACCTCATGGTGTTTAACACCGAAAAATGCAAGGTTCTCCACCTTGGGAGGAAAAACCTGCAGCACCCTTATAGGCTCGGCAGTGCTACGTTGGTTAGCACTACAGAAGAAAGAGACTTGGGGGTCATCATTGACCACAAGATGAACATGAGCCTGCAATGCGATGCTGCGGCTAGTAAAGCGACCAAAATGCTGGCGTGCATCCATAGATGCTTCTCGAGCAAATCCCGGGACGTCATTCTCCCCTTGTACTCGGCCTTGGTGAGGCCGCAGCTGGAGTACTGCGTCCAGTTTTGGGCTCCACAATTCAAAAAGGATGTGGAGAAGCTTGAAAGAGTCCAGAGGAGAGCCACGCACATGATCAGAGGTCAGGAAAACAGATCTTACGATGACAGGCTGAGAGCCATGGGACTCTTTAGCCTGGAAAAGCGCAGGCTCAGGGGTGATCTGATGGCCACCTATAAGTTTATCAGGGGTGACCACCAGGATATGGGGGAATGTCTGTTCACCAGAGCGCCGCAAGGGATGACGAGGTTGAACGGTCACAAACTCCTGCAAGACCATTTCAGGCTGGACATAAGGAAGAATTTCTTTACTGTCCGAGCCCCCAAGGTCTGGAACAGTCTGCCAGCGGAGGTGGTTCAAGCACCTACATTGAACACCTTCAAGAGTAAATTGGATGCTTATCTTGCTGGGATCCTATGACCCCAGCTGACTTCCTGCCCTTTGGACGGAGGGCTGGATTCAATGATCTGCCGAGGTCCCTTCCAGCCCTAATGTCTATGAAATATCTATGAAATGTCTATGAAATTGTGTCCGTATCATTACTGACCTACAGGCCTCTCTGTCGGGTTCCTATTACCCTTTTTGACCAACCTCTCCTTGCATCACCCAGGCTGTGGAAGACAGGATAGATGCTTGTTCTAAGTAAGTCTTTGCAAAAGCCAAAAACAGAGGAGATTTTCAAAGATGAGTGATTTAATGTATTCTTACCATGTACCCATCTCCTGGAGAGCCACGTAGCAGAGATATTTTAGACTCATTAGGGACAAGGTTCTAGGCTAGAATGCAGGGCCCCATCCCTTCCTGGCCAGCTGCAGCCACCTCACTGAGCCAGACCCAGCTCGCTTGCTCTCTCCCTGCTGGCCCCACATCTCTATCTCTTTTGACTGTTCAGAGGCCAGTTTCAGAAGGAGTGACCACAACAATGTGGGGTAATGCAGGAACTGTGCTATTCAAATCCTGTTGGGGCAAGGAGCACCGGAGACCCCAGATTTCCAGTTTCCTGAATAACTGTCCTAAGTACTCAAATGCTGGAGCTAAAATACAAAAGCTCCACCGCTTCTCGTGCAGTTTAACACTTGCTAGTTGCACATTCCTGGTCACCTACATTTTCAAACTTTTAACACCAGTAGACACCCAGAAGGGACACGTATATGTAGCAGTGTACCTCTGGAGCCAATACGTAGCTTGCTTCACATGCTTAGACTAAACGTGGACATGTACCTGTCCAGGCTGCCAGGGGAAATACAACATCATCAATGCAAAAGGAACCTTTTTGGCACGCAAGTGATTCAAAACCTGCCATTTACACTCACAAGGGAAAATAGAAATTGCTGTGTGTACAGTGGGGACTGCTAGGTTCCTCCAAGAAATGTGGCCATAGGAGGTTTTGAATCCTTTGACCTAAGTAAAAAGCTCTTCCTGCCACAAAATGTTAGGGAGGCCTAAAAATTTGACCAGAAAGAAAGAAGGGAACTGAAATCACAGGGAAAGAAAGCATTGACCATTGATTCAATATGAGTTTTCATTACCTCGACAGGCCACAGCTCTTCTCCACTCTGGAACAAAGAGAGATAGTGGTGAGAACTTAGCTGAGCAAATGCAGCTGTAAAAGAAGTCTTGGATGAGGAGCATCTGGCTCAAGGAAATGCCAGAAAAGACCAGAGTGATGCTGGACATAAATGAGGCAACATGTGGAAGGGCTAGGTGGGACACTTCCTTTCATGTCATGAAATCCATGAATCTATTAAATCCCTCAGCCGACAGGGTGATATCAAATGTCTACATGTTGTTTGACCACTTGCTAAGTTGCAGTGACCAGGGAGCCTCAGTATCCAAAGACACCACTGACTTGGAGCTGCTGTACCATTTCCTGGGAGAGGGCCTGGCTCCAGAGATACTCCATTATTGCCATCTAGGCTGGATTACTGGTAGTCATTCTCTCTGAACTGAGAAGATTTTGAATGGTACAGAAAACAGCTGCCTATTTTCTCCGTGCTTTAGGGCACCTTGTACATGAAACACATATTTAGGTCCCTCCAATGATTCCCAGCTATCTTATGATGCCTTCTTACACCCTTTTTCCTAATCTTCTGACTAATTAACCCATGTAGCTCCAGTTACATTAGTGTTCACGTTTCACTCTGTGAACCACTACAACTGCTGTAAGGCCGTGGGACACGCACATCACACAGCCCAGAAAGAAGTGTTTGCGAGCTGTGAACAAAACAGTCCTAGCCAAGGGCATTTTCGTGCTACTTCCAGTTTTATCTACCAACAGGTCATTTTCAGTATGGAGAAAATGAATCCTACAGCTAGATGGATACATATTATACCATGGAAAAGGTTATATTGTACACAAACAAAGACTCACCAAGTTCTTGTTGAAGGTCTCCTGGATTGAAAAAAGAATACATAAATTAACTGCTTCTCATACAGAAGATTAGCAATCCCAACCTTCCTTCTGTGCAAAGTATTACAGAGCCCATTTATGCAGGCTACAGAGGAACTAATGAGATGCTGGTTCTTTTTCTAGCCCATGGGAGGGTCTTCATAGGGTCAAATGCAGGGATTTCTGAGCAAGCAACCTTGTTTCTGCTGCCTTCAGAGAAGGAGGATTTCAGGGACATTTTTAACAAGACTGTACTATGAATCTAACTGATGTATCTCCGCTGATTTCCTGTTTTAGGATAAACTAATCTGCAAGATGTGAGAATTTACAAAGAACTCGAAACAAAGAGGAAGCACTGCTAACAAACTCACATGAAGACCTTTCTTTCCATTTACAGGAAGCACAAATGCTCCTTGGTGTCCCTTTCTGTGGTAACTAGTTCACCTGATGAATTATACCCTTTGCCAAGATATACTTTTGATAATATTTTATCATCTCCCAGGATCTATACACAGAATTACAGTCAAGAAATTAACAGTGATATTTCATGGCCAAGAGAAGTGGGAACTCTTTTGTGTTTATTTGACTGTTCTAACTCAGTTGTATCAGCTTTTTAACAGTTTCATTTCAAGAGACCAGGTTAACCAAGTTTGTGTCCATGGGCCATGCCTTTCGAACTTGTGAAATTTATAAGAGCTTTGATGCCATAAAATAAAAGTGGGTGACAGGTTGCTGAATAGTCCATGGTTAGTGTGACTTGTATGACAGCCTAAGGTGGAGGAGCCCTCGGCTCAAGAGCTCCAGGGCAGAAGGGGCAAGCTCCAAGTAGGAGTTGTGTCAGGGGATGGCATTGTACTTTACCATCTAGCTGTGCAGAGAGAAGTTTTAATGATTGATAGATCCCTCTAGTGGTTTCAGGCTGGGATCTAGTACCCACTTGTCTCCAAACACCTGACATGCCTCAAATACTAATATGTCAGATAGAAACCTGTACTGCCTAGAGTCTAAAGAGTTGAGATTCTTTTTTTTTTTTTTTAGGTTTGTTTGGGGGTTTTTTTTTTGGAAATTATTTGTGCTGCAGTTTCTGACTCAACTGTTCAAAAGTCATGTGGCACTACTACCAGCAACCACCCTCCACCCCACTGTCTTGAGGCCAGGACTTCAGATACTCCAAAATCCATTGGCAGGAATCCTACTTGTAGACCAGAGGGCTTGGCATTTGGATCCCCCCTACACTGATCTCTGCTAAAAGGCCAAGAAGTGAAGAGTTTAGATTCTTGAGTATGCTCAAGGTCTTGAGGGTTTTTGGTTGTAGCCATTTAGTCAAAGGGCATGGGCAGGCAAGGTTCTTTGAGTAGATGTGATATTTTTTATTAGATCAACTGAGTAGTTGGGAAAAAAGTTCTCAGCAAGCTTTCAGGTGCAGTCACCCTTCTTCAGGCATAGGGACTCTCTGGTGTTCTCTCTGGGCAAACTGTACAGAAGAGAAAGGCAGAGACACCCTATGCCTGAAGAGAGGTGACTGCACCCAAAAATTTGCTAAGAACTTTTTTCCAAGTACCTAGTTGGTCTAAAGAAGATACCACATCTTTTTTTTTTTTAATTTATCCATATTCCAAGCCAAAACAGCCAAACAAATTCCAAATCCATGAGTCAGACCAGAACCATAAATGGCTGTACTACTGGCAAACATCCTCCACCCACCCCTGGGACTTCAGATATTTCCAAATCCTTTGGCAAGCATCTTACTTTCAGGCCCAAGCCTGGAGGCTTGGGGTTCAGATGCCCCCAAGTTTGGCTTGACCTTAGCTATGAGGCCCCCAAAGCAAGCTAGGGAGGAGAATATCATTTCCATAAAGTGAACTTAAAGCCACTGCACCTCGGCGGTACTGAACCATGCCAGAAGAGCAGTTCTCCCCGGGTGCGCTTTAGGAGAACTGCTGTCATGGACACAGATACATGTTTCTCCCCAGCCAGGTAAAGAACAGGCACTGCACTTGATCTGAGCCTTTAAGAGGCTTCAACTACTCAAAGAACCATGCCTGCTCGAGGTCTAGAAGAGCTCAGTGCTTCTGCAACCAAAAACAGAGCAGTGGAGCAGCATCCGTTGCCCATCCCAGTAGTGAACAGCACATTACTGGGAAGATTAGATAGTCGGGAGAAGTGATGGCATTGGCAGCAGCAGGCTACTAGCATTAACCCACCTACTTCCAGGACTTAACATTCTTGATGTTTTAACAGAATTACAGCCTCATCCTCCCTTAATGGTCCATATACACAAGGGGAAAGTTAGGGACAGGTTAAATAAATTTAAAAATAGCCACCCATTGTAAAGCAAATTGGGCAGGGGGGAAACTACTGGGGATCATTATGGTGTTCAGGGGACAGGCAGGCTCAGGGGTGAGTTCCAGGGAGCAAGCATGCTCTACAGGGGTTGAGGGGGTGGCAGGGGGAGGTAGGATGTGCTGGAGGCCTGGGAGACTGGGGATGAAACCATGGTCCACAGGGATATCCATATGATTGCGAGGTTAGTGGATTATAAGGGGCATAAAGAGAAGGGGGATGGTCCTTTGGGTGGATCTGGGAAATTAGATGGGACAGCGGGATTCATAGAGTGAACTGGGGAGCAAGATAGGTCTTAAAAGGAGGATCAAAGAATGGGGTAAGAAAGCAGGGTGTGCACAAAGGGGATTGTGGGGGGCAGGAGGATTTGATAGGATCAGGGGGGCAGCTGGAGTGTTTGGGGAGGCTTGGGATGTTTGAGAGCTCCCTGCCCCTCCAAGACCAAGGGTTACTTTGGTCCCTGATTCCACCCGCCCCCCCCCCCGGAAAGCAGCCTTCCTGTTGCATAGACCCCACCCCATATCTTGACTTACTTCCTCAGCACTGGGCATGAGTCAACACCTTTAAAACTGCAAGGAGAATCATCTGGTGGGATCGGGGATTTGGTGGGTTTGGGAGGCATTGGCTTCTCCACAGTTGGACTTGTCCATTTAGGGATGGTGTGAGTGCCCAGGGGGTAAAAAAAATACCTGGTGCCAGCAGGGTAAGAAACTTAAGTTAGATTGAGTGGCAATTGTTTAACATGTTCTGACCTCTGTTAAACTCCCTGAATATCTGCATGTACCCTAAATGTGCAACATCCAGGGAGGCTTGGGCATACCAGGAAAGTGATTCAAGGGCATAACATTTTCAACATTATGTTTTAAGTGTTATGATGTATACAATGAATTGTTGATACTGCACTCTCTGGCTGCGTCTACACATTCATTAGTGCCATGTCGTTACTGCCCATTTACTTTAGTAAAGGTAAAAACAGGAACTAAACCAAAGCTTAGAACTGTCAAGGCAGGGTCCGGGAGGTCTGGGAGACTATGCGGGACAGCAGGTCCACAGAGGGATATACAAGATGGTAACAAAAAGCACGGTCCAGGCAGGAGAAGGGGGAGCGGGGGCAGGGTCCTCTGGGCAAATATGAGAAATTAAAAGGAGGAGTGACTTCTGTAGAGTGGATTGGGGAGTAAATTTGGTCTTCAGCTTGGGGATCAGAGGATTCACGGGGCAAACAGGGTCTGCGGGAAGAGGTCTGAATGGCTCCAGGAGGGTTTGGAAGAATCAGGGTCAGGTGGAGAGTTTGGGGAGTCTTGGGATGTTTGGGTGCTCTCTGCTTCTCTGACACCAAGGATGATTTTGGCCCCTTCTTCCTCACACCCCAAGGAAACCAGCCTGTGCCCCGCACTGAGCCAACCCCACTTCCCCCCTCCTCATCCTGACTTGCTTCCTTAGCTCCTGGCTCGAGTGAACACCTTTAAAACTGCAATCAGAAGTGCCTGGTGGGACTGGGAATTTGCTCAGCTCAGTGGGGGTCGGTTTCTGCACAGGCGGGTTTGTCTATTTAGGGCTGGCGTGAGGGCCCAAGGGGCTAATAATAGCCTGGTGCCAGGGGTCGAGTAACAGAGGCACAGCCCGGGTCCTGGGGCTGGTTTTGCCAGCCCTGTGACTCTGCTGGGAACCGTGGAGCAGGCCAATTAGGTCACTGCTGTGGGACCCGATCTAGACTCGACTGCCTCAGAGGTGCACTAATGTTAGCTGGGGTTGGCCATTTTTAGAGCAATCTAATCTTCCTGAACCTCTGTACATGTTGCACTTAGATAGACTGAAATAGGGCTATAAGTGGAAGGTCTGCACATGGGCAAGCTCAGCTAGATCTGGTGCACATTCTTTAACATGCTCTAGCCTCCCTTAACCTCCCTGAATGTCTATATGTGCCCTAAAAGTGCCACATCCAGGGAGACCCTGGCATGCCAGGAAAGTAATTCAAGGCCGTAAAAATCTCAACATTGCGTCGTAAGTGGAATGACGTCTACTTTTCATAGTTGATACTGCACTCCCTGGCTGCGTCTACACATTCATTAGTGCCATGTAGTTACTGCCCATTTACTTTAGTAAATGTGCAAACAGGAGCTAAACCAAAGCCAAAACTGTCACTAGTGCAGAGTAGCGTGGGCACATGGGTGATACTAGCTTGCAGAGGAGTAATTCTACTGCGCATTATTATAATAGCATGGTGATTACCATGATATGCTAAGGGACCATAGAATCGGTCTTGTGTGTGTTAAGTCTTTCGTGAGGGGGGGCTTTCCAGTGTGTGTAATCTGCACGGGGAGTATGGGGGAGACTAAAGCCAGGAAAATGAGGGAGCTCTGCATGCAGCTGGGGGCAGTGACACTAAGCTAAACAGCTGAGGAGGTGGAAGGGAGCTTGGACAGGGGGCGAGCTTCGCAGCACTGTGTGCCACCTCCAACTCTGCCACCCCGGCATCTGCATCCCTCAGCTGCCCGCAAGTTGGACAGCCTTGCTGTTATATGAATATACTTTCTAGAAGTGAAATATATTGCTGGGACGAAGGGTTGTGATTGATTACATGACACCTGGCCCCAGACATTGCACAACTGATGATGCTTTGATAGGTGCATGCCCGTATCGGAAGAGCAAGAGCTTGTGCTTTCTCCCTTACTTGCATGTTGTGTGTCAGTATTGCAGGAGGATGGAAGTACTAAAATATCACTCAGCGCCATAGGAGAAACTGCACTGTGAGATCTTTGCCACCCCAAAGCTCTTTTTATTAATGGATTATCACATCATCATGCCATCCTTTCCTGTGCATTTTCTCAGGTTTAGTCACAACATTTTTAACTACATTGGAAAAACCACCCGGAAAAGAATGTTATGCAAGTAGGAAATCCCTCCTTTTAGAAGAAAAAAATCCTAGCTTTTGGAAGCACTTACCAATTTCGGATTTCTGTTTCACTAAACAAAATCAAATATACATGATTACGAACAAGATAATCCGTTACAGCAAATAAAGCAATGAATTCTTACGGGTGAAATTCACCCGTGTTTTGAAGACGTGCGTGAGGTTTTCTGACACTTTCATAGTTTCATGTCCTTAATGTGAGGAGCAGGCGGTTGTGCTTTCTCTGTTCTTAGGTATTATGTGCCTGTGTTTCATTAGTATGTAACTACTGTAAAGAATGGCTGATGGGAAAAAGGGAAACTGCACCATGAGATTTGTTCCACCCCAAAGCTCCCTATTTCTATTTCTTGTCACATCTTCATATCACCCTTCCCAACGAATTTTCTCAGCTTTAGTCATGTCCTTCTTAATTACATATGAAGAGCATCCCCAGTCATGAATTTAACAATTGCTCATATGGGAACACAACTCCTTCCAAAAAATCGACCTTTTGGAACAAGGGTCATGACACTCACCAATTTCTGCAGTCTTGTTCTCTAAACAAATAAAAACAAATAGAAATCATTATTAAAGGCCTATTTTGTTACAGCACATGTAACAGAATACATAAGGCTTGTGCTGCTGCATTTTCACTTGCAACGGCTTGTGCAAGCTATGCAAGCCCGCCAGCACACGTTGCCATTGCATTTTGCTCTGCTGGCGGCTTGGTGTGTGGCCGAGTGCCTGCCTGCCAGCCTTTATTTGGCTGTGGTACAATCTCATCCTTCTGATATTGGATTGATTAGAATACAGTTACTTACTAACAACACTATATTAATTCCCCAGGCATTTATCTTTTATTTTGAAGTGAAGTGATATATAGTCAGGATTATAAAAAATTAACAAACCCATGAGGTTTACTGTATAAATGAGACAAAATATTCTGTAGTGTTTAACTACCCACGTGAGATGAGAGTTGTGTGTCAAAAGGCAGATACCTGTTTCCAGGACTGAAGATTCTTGATGTTTTACCAAAATGACCGCTGCACCCTCCCTTAATGGTACAAAT
>NW_028324805.1:0-31524 GCF_052110815.1 Crocodylus siamensis
AGGTCAATCCCAGGTAAGCGAATGGGGCCTTGCAGCCACCGGGTCAACCCCCTGCAAGCCTATGGGGACCTGCAGCCACCAGGTCAACCCCAGGCAAGAGAATGGGGCCTGGCCCAGGTGTGGGGTGCACTCCTTCGAGGCTTAAGCTTGGGTGGGGGGGCACTTGATGGAGGCTTAAGCCCCTGGTGGTTTTGCGGGTCCTGCCTCCACACTCCCGGTGGTTTTCTGGGAGTGAAGCCCAGGGCGGGACCAAGTCCGGGCACCAGGACAACCGCAGGCATGCCTAGGGGGATTTTGGAGCCCAGGTAAACCCCAGGCAAGCGAATGGGGCCTGACCCCGCTGAGGGGGGCACTCCTTGGAGGCTTAAGCCCAGGTGGCGGGGGGCACTTCATTTAGGCTTAAGCCCCTGGCTGTTGTGCTTGTCCTTGCGTGCGCACTCCCAGTGGCTTTTTGGGAGTAAAGCCCAGGGCAGCAGCAAGTCCGAGCACCAGAACAACCCAGGCATGCCTAGGGGGACTTTGGAAGTCCAGGTCAACCCCAGGCAAGCGAATGGGCCTTGCAGCCTCCAGGTCAATCCCAGGTAAGCGAATGGGGCCTTGCAGCCACCAGGTCAACCCCCTGCAAGCCTATGGGGACCTGCAGCCACCAGGTCAACCCCAGGCAAGAGAATGGGGCCTGGCCCAGGTGTGGGGGGCACTCCTTCGAGGCTTAAGCTTGGGTGGGGGGGCACTTGATGGAGGCTTAAGCCCCTGGTGGTTTTGCGGGTCCTGCCTCCACACTCCCGGTGGTTTTGTGGGAGTGAAGCCCAGGGCGGGACCAAGTCCGGGCACCAGGACAACCGCAGGCATGCCTAGGGGGATTTTGGAGCCCCGGTCAACCCCAGGCAAGCGAATGGGGACTTCCAGCCTCCAGGTCAAACCCAGGTAAGCCAATCGGGCCTTGCAGCCACCAGGTCACCCCCCTGCAAGCCTATGGGGCCGTGCAGGCCCCAGGTCAACACCAGGCAAGAGAAAGGGGCCTGGCCCAGGTGCAGGGGACACTCCTTGGAGGCTTGAACCCAGGTGGAGGAGGACTTGATGGAGGCTTAAGGCCGTGGCGGTTGTGCGGGTCCTGCATCCGCACTTCCGGTGGTTTTTTGGGAGTGAAGCTCAGAGCGGCAGCATATCCGGGGACCAGGTCAAGCCCAGGCATGCCTAGGGGGACTTTTGGAGCCCAGGTCAACCCCAGGTAAGCGAATGGGGCCTTGCAGACACCAGGTCAACCCCAGGTAAGCGAATGGGGCCTTGTAGCCACCAGGTGAACCCTTGGCAAGCGAATGGGGCCTGGCCCAGGTGCGGGGGGCACTTGTTGGAGGCTTGAGCCTGGGTGCGGGGGGCACTTGATGGAGGCTTAAGCCCCTGGCAGTTGTGCGGGTCCTGCGTCCGCACTCCCGGTGGTTTTTTGGGAGTGAAGCCCAGGGCGGTAGCGAGTCCGGGCACCAGAACAACCCAGGCATGCCTAGGGGGACTTTGGAAGTCCAGGTCAACCCCAGGCAAGCGAATGGGCCTTGCAGCCTCCAGGTCAATCCCAGGCAAGCGAGCGGGGCCTTGCATCCACCAGGTAGACCCCCTGCAAGCCTATGTGGCCCTGCAGCCACCAGGTCAACCCCAGGCAAGTGAATGGGGCCTGGCCCAGGTGTGGGGGGGGCACTCCTTGGAGGCTTAAGCTTGGGTGGGGGGGCACTTGATGGGGGCTTAAGCACCTGGTGCTTTTGCGGGTCTTGCGTCCGCAGTCCCGGTGGTTTTGTGGGAGTGAAGCCTAGGGCGGAACCAAGTCCCGGCACCAGAACAACCCCAGGCATTCCTAGGGTGACTTTTGGAGCCCCGGTTAACCCCAGGCAAGCGAATGGGGCCTTGCAGACACCAGGTCAACCCCAGGTAAACAAATGGGGCCTTGTAGCCACCAGGTGAACCCTAGGCGAATGAATGGGGCCTGGCCCAGGTGGGGGGGGCACTTGGAGGCTTGTGCCTGGGTGCGGGGGGCACTTGATGGAGGCTTAAGCCCCTGGCGGTTGTGCGGGTCCTGCGTCCGCACTCCCGGTGGTTTTTTGGGAGTCAAGCCCAGGGCGGGAGCAAGTCCGGGCACCAGAACAACCCAGGCATGCCTAGGGGGACTTTTGGAGCCCAGGTAAACCCCAGGTAAGCGAATGGGGCCTTGCAGACACCAGGTCAACCCCAGGTAAGCGAATGGGGCCTTGTAGCCACCAGGTAAACCCTAGGCAAGCGAATGGGGCCTGGCCCAGGTGCGGGGGGCACTTGTTGGAGGCTTGAGCCTGGCTGCGGGGGGCACTTATAGATTCATAGATTCATAGATTCATAGATGCTAGGGTCGGAAGGGACCTCAATAGATCATCGAGTCCGACCCCCTGCATAAGCAGGAAAGAGTGCTGGGCCTACATTACCCCAGCTAGATACACATCCAACCTTCTCTTGAATACCCCCAGGGTAGGGGAGAGCACCACCTCCCTTGGGAGCCTGTTCCAGACCTTGGCCACTCGAACTGTGAAGAAGTTCCTCCTAATATCCAATCTAAATCTGCTCTCCTCTAGCTTGTGGCCATTATTTCTTGTAACCCCCGGGGGCGCCTTGGTGAATAAATACTCACCAATTCCCTTCTGTGCCCCCCTGACGAACTTATAGGCAGCCACCAGGTCGCCTCTCAACCTTCTCTTGCGGAGGCTGAAAAGGTCCAGTTTCTCTAATCTCTCCTCGTAGGGCTTGGCCTGCAGGCCCTTAACCATACGAGTGGCCCTTCTCTGGACCCTCTCCAGGTTATCCGCATCCTTCTTGAAGTGCGGCGCCCAGAATTGCACGCAGTACTCCAGCTGCGGTCTGACCAGCGCCCGATAGAGGGGAAGTATCACCTCCTTGGACCTATTTGTCATGCATCTGCTGATGCACGATAAAGTGCCATTGGCTTTTCTGATGGTTTCGTCACACTGCCGACTCATGTTCATCTTGGAGTCCACTAGGACTCCAAGATCCCTTTCCACTTCCGTGCCACCCAGCAGGTCATTTCCTAGGCTGTAGGTGTGCTGGACATTTTTCCTCCCTAGATGCAGCACTTTGCATTTCTCCTTGTTGAACTGCATTCTGTTGTTTTCTGCCCACTTGTCTAACCTGTCCAGGTCTGCTTGCAGCTGTTCCCTGCCCTCCGGCGTGTCCACTTCGCCCCATAGCTTAGTGTCATCTGCAAACTTGGACAGAGTACATTTCACCCCCTCGTCCAAGTCGCTGATGAAGACATTAAAGAGTATCGGACCAAGCACCGAGCCCTGCGGGACCCCACTGCCCACACTCTTCCAGGTTGAAACCGACCCATCCACCACAACTCTCTGGGTTCGACCCTCCAGCCAATTCTCCACCCACCGGACTGTGCAGTAATCCAAGTCACAGCCCCTTAACTTGTTCACCAGTATGGGGTGGGATACCGTATCAAAGGCCTTCCTGAAGTCCAAGTATACGACATCCACCCCTCCTCCTGCGTCGAGGCGTTTTGTGACCTGGTCATAAAAAGAGACTAGATTGGTCAGGCACGATCTACCTGCCACGAACCCGTGCTGGTTTCCCCTCAGCATAATTTGTCCTGCCGGGCTCTCACAAATGTGAGCCTTGATGATTTTCTCAAAGATTTTGCCAAGGATGGAGGTGAGACTGACTGGCCTATAGTTACCCGGGTCCTCCTTCCTCCCCTTCTTGAAAATGGGAACCACATTGGCCCTTTTCCAGTCCTCCGGGACTTGACCCGTGCGCCACGAGCATTCAAATATTCCCGCCAGTGGCTCTGCAATGATGTCGGCCAGTGCCTTCAGTACCCTCGGATGGAGCTCATCCGGGCCTGCCGACTTAAAGGCATCCAGTTCCTCCAAGTGACCCTGCACCACCTCAGGGTCCACGCATGGAAGTCTGGTGCCTTGCTGCTGCCTCCCTACACTCCCAGTGAGAGACTTGTCATGCCTCTCACTTAGGAACACTGAGGCGAAGAACTCGTTGAGGAGTTCAGCCTTGTCCCCTCTGTCCGTCACCAATTGTTTCTGCCCATTTAGCAGGGGTCCTATTCCTCCCTGTGCCTTCCTTTTACTCCCTATATATCTAAAAAACAATTTCTTATTGTCTTTTACTTGGGTTGCCATCCTCAGCTCCATGGTAGCTTTGGCCTGTCTAACTGCCTCCCTACAAGCACGAGCAGAAGAGGTATATTCCTCTTTGGTGATCTCTCCCTGTTTCCACTTTTTATGTGCTCCCCTTTTGGCCCTTAGTCTGCCCTGGATTTCTCTGGTCAGCCAGGGAAGCCTCCTGGCCCCTTTCCCTCTTTTACCTCGCACGGGGATCGTCTCGCTTTGTGCGAGAAGGATAGCTTCCTTAAGGCACAGCCACCCTTCTTGGGCTCCCATCATTTCAAAACTACTACTCTGCAGTGCATCCTTCACTAATCGCCTGAGTTCGCTGAAATCAGCTTTCCTAAAGTCCAGCACGTTCACCCTACTGGTTACCTTACCCACTCGACGCCTTATGTTGAATTGTACTTTTAGGTGATCACTGTCCCCCAGATGGCTACCGATCTGTAGGTCCCCTACTATGTCATCCCCCGTTGCCAATACCAGATCCAGTAAGGCATTCCCCCTAGTGGGACCATGTACCTCCTGCGTCAGGTGGAGGTCCTGTACACAGGTTAGAAACCTGCGTGAGCGGTGGGACTTTGCTGTCTGTGTCTCCCAGCAGATGTCCGGGTAGTTTAGGTCCCCCATGACCACCGCCTCTTTAGCTTTTATGGTCTCTGAGAGTTGCCTCAGGAGCCCCAAATCTATTTCTTCCCCTTGATGTGGGGGTCTGTAGCAGACCCCTACCACCAAATCCTTTTCTCCTTGCCCTCCATGTAGCCTAACCCACAGTCCTTCTACTTCCTCATCCTTTGATTCTGTCTTGATGAGGGTTGATGTATATTGCTCCTTAACATAGAGCGCAACCCCTCCCCCCCTTTTCCCCACTCTGTCCTTTCTGTACAATCTATAGCCCTCAATATGTACCGCCCAGTCGTGGGATGGATCCCACCAGGTTTCCGTCAGCCCCACTAAGTCGTAGTCATTTAGTGCAACCAGGAGCGCTAGTTCATCCTGCTTGTTCCCCATGCTCCTAGCATTAGTATATAGGCACTTGAGCCCTGTGACTGGTGCTTTTGCTACCCCCTCGCTCCAAGTCCTAAAGGGCTTTTTGTCTCTAACCTTCCCGTTCCTTACCTGTGCCGTATTGCTGTCCACCCCCTGTCTTTCACGTTCCCAAAGCTCTCTTTCTTCAGGCTGGGCTGTCCTTGTGGGTGCCACCTGGTTTGGTGGTCCACAGCCTCCCCCACCCTCATCTTCCCCTCCCCCCGACGAGCCTAGTTTAAAGCCCGCCGGAGGAGATCCGCCAACCTGGAAGAAAACACACGCTTACCTTTGGGGGACAGGTGAAGCCCATCCCAGCTGAGCATGTCCCTCGTTGTAATGTGTGGGTCATTGTCCAGGAAGCCGAAGCCTGCCTTGAGACACCAATTCCGAAGCCGCCAGTTGGTCTCTCGGATGCAGTTCTCATGCCGTCTTCCGCGTCCGTTCACTGGTAGGATGGAAGAGAATACCACCTGTGCACCAAATTCCCTCAGCACGCCGCCCAGAGCCTGGTAGTCCGCCATCAGGTGATCGGGGGTTCTCCTGGCCGCATCATTAGTACCCACATGGACAAGGACCATGGGGTAGTAATCGGTGGGCTTGATCCTGGCCTGGATTACCTCCGTCACATCCTGAATCTTAGCTCCAGGCAGGCAGTAGACCTCTCGTGCTGAAGGGTCCTGGCGACAAATGGGCCCTTCCGTACCTCTCAGGATGGAATCGCCTATGACGAGCACGCGTCTCCTGAGACACTTGATGGAGGCTTAAGCCCCTGGCAGTTGTGCGGGTCCTGCGTCAGCACTCCCGATGGTTTTTTGGGAGTGAAGCCCAGGGCGGTAGCGAGTCCGGGCACCAGTGCAACCCCAGGCATGCCTAGGGGGACTTTTGGAGCCCTGGTCAACCCCAGGCAAGCGAATGGGGCCTTGCAGCCACCAGCTCAACCCCAGGCAAGCGAATGGGGCCTAGCAGGCACCAAGGCAAACCCAGGGAAGCAAATGGGGCCCTGCAGGCCCCAGGTCAACCCCAGGCAATAGAACTGGGCGTGGCCCAGGTGGGTGGGGCACTCCTTGGAGGCTTAAGCCCGGGTGGGGGGGGCACTTGATTTAGGCTTAAGCCCTAGGGCAACCAGATCAACCCCCTGCAAGCGTATGGGGCCCTGCAGGCCCCAGGTCAACCCCAGGCAAGAGACTAGGGCCTGGCCCAGGTGTGGGGGGCACTCCTTGGAGGCTTAAGCCCGGGTTGAGGGGGCACTCCTTGGAGGCTTAAGCCCGGGTGGAGGGGGCACTCCTTGGAGGCTTAAGTCCGGGTGGAGGGGGCACTCCTTGGAGGCTTAAGCCCAGGTGGCGGGGGCACTTGATTTAGGCTTAAGCCCCTGGCTGTTGTGCTTGTCCTGCGTGCGCACTCCCAGTGGCTTTTTGGGAGTAAAGCCCAGGGCAGCAGCAAGTCCGAGCACCAGAACAACCCAGGCATGCCTAGGGGGACTTTGGAAGTCCAGGTCAACCCCAGGCAAGCGAATGGGCCTTGCAGCCTCCAGGTCAATCCCAGGTAAGCGAATGGGGCCTTGCAGCCACCAGGTCAACCCCCTGCAAGCCTATGGGGACCTGCAGCCACCAGGTCAACCCCAGGCAAGAGAATGGGGCCTGGCCCAGGTGTGGGGGGCACTCCTTCGAGGCTTAAGCTTGGGTGGGGGGGCACTTGATGGAGGCTTAAGCCCCTGGTGGTTTTGCGGGTCCTGCCTCCACACTCCCGGTGGTTTTGTGGGAGTGAAGCCCAGGGCGGGACCAAGTCCGGGCACCAGGACAACCGCAGGCATGCCTAGGGGGATTTTGGAGCCCCGGTCAACCCCAGGCAAGCGAATGGGGACTTCCAGCCTCCAGGTCAAACCCAGGTAAGCCAATCGGGCCTTGCAGCCACCAGGTCACCCCCTTGCAAGCCTCTGGGGCCCTGCAGGCCCCAGGTCAACCCCAGGCAATAGAACTGGGCGTGGCCCAGGTGGCTGGGGCACTCCTTGGAGGCTTAAGCCCGGGTGGGGGGGGCACTTGATTTAGGCTTAATCCCTAGGGCAAACAGATCAACCCCCTGCAAGCCTATGGGGCCCTGCAGGCCCCAGGTCAACACCAGGCAAGAGAAAGGGGCCTGGCCCAGGTGCAGGGGACACTCCTTGGAGGCTTAAACCCAGGTGGAGGAGGACTTGATGGAGGCTTAAGGCCGTGGTGGTTGTGCGTGTCCTGCATCCGCACTTTCGGTGGTTTTTTGGGAGTGAAGCTCAGAGCGGCAGCATATCCGGGGACCAGGTCAAGCCCAGGCATGCCTAGAGGGACTTTTGGAGCCCAGGTCAACCCCAGGCAAGCGAATGGGGCCTTGCAGACACCAGGTCAACCCCAGGTAAGCGAATGGGGCCTTGTAGCCACCAGGTGAACCCTTGGCAAGCTAATGGGGCCTTGCCCAGGTGCAGGGGGCACTTGTTGGAGGCTTGAGCCTGGGTGCGGGGGGCACTTGATGGAGGCTTAAGCCCCTGGCAGTTGTGCGGGTCCTGCGTCCGCACTCCCGGTGTTTTTTTGGGAGTGAAGCCCAGGGCGGTAGCTAGTCCGGGCACCAGAACAAGCCAGGCATGCCTAGGGGGACTTTGGAAGTCCAGGTCAACCCCAGGCAAGCGAATGGGCCTTGCAGCCTCCAGGTCAATCCCAGGCAAGCGAGCGGGGCCTTGCATCCACCAGGTCGACCCCATGCAAGCCTATGTGGCCCTGCAGCCACCAGGTCAACCCCAGGCAAGTGAATGGGGCCTGGCCCAGGTGTGGGGGGGGCACTCCTTGGAGGCTTAAGCTTGGGTGGGGTGGCACTTGATGGGGGCTTAAGCCCCTGGTGCTTTTGCGGGTCTTGCGTCCGCACTCCCGGTGGTTTTGTGGGAGTGAAGCCCAGGGCGGAACCAAGTCCTGGCACCAGAACAACCCCAGGCATTCCTAGGGGGACTTTTGGAGCCCAGGTCAACCCCAGGCAAGCGAATGGGGCCTTGCAGCCTCCAGGTCAATCCCAGGTAAGCGAGCGGGGCCTTGCAACCACCAGGTCGACCCCCTGCAAGCCTATGGGGCCCTGCAGGCCCCAGGTCAAACCCAGGCAAGAGAAAGGGGCCTTGCAGACACCAGGTCAACCCCAGGTAAGCGAATGGGGCCTTGTAGCCACCAGGTGAACCCTAGGCAAATGAATGGGGCCTGGCCCAGGTGGGGGGGGCACTTGGAGGCTTGTGCCTGGGTGCGGGGGGCACTTGATGGAGGCTTAAGCCCCTGGCGGTTGTGCGGGTCCTGCGTCCGCACTCCCAGTGGTTTTTTGGGAGTCAAGCCCAGGGCGGGAGCAAGTCCGGGCACCAGAACAACCCAGGCATGCCTAGAGGGACTTTTGGAGCCCAGGTCAACCCCAGGCAAGCGAATGGGGCCTTGCAGCCACCAGGTCAACCCCAGGCAAGCGAATGAGGCCTAGCAGGCACCAAGGCAAACCCAGGGAAGGAAATGGGGCCCTGCAGGCCCCAGGTCAACCCCAGGCAATAGAACTGGGCGTGGCCCAGGTGGCTGGGTCACTCCTTGGAGGCTTAAGCCCGGGTGGGGGCGGCACTTGATTTAGGCTTAAGCCCTAGGGCAACCAGGTCAACCCGCTGCAAGCCTATGGGGCCCTGCAGGCCCCAGGTCAACCCCAGGCAAGAGACTAGGGCCTGACCCAGGTGTGGGGGGCACTCCTTGGAAGCTTAAGCCCGGGTGGAGGGGGCACTCCTTGGACGCTTAAGCCCGGTTGGAGGGGGCACTCCTTGGAGGCTTAAGGCCCTGGTGGCTGTGCGGGTCCTGCGTCCGCACTCCCGGTGTTTTTTTGGGAGTCAAGCCCAGGGCGAAACCAAGTCCCGGCACCAGGACAACGCCAGGCATGCCTAGGGGGATTTTGGAGCCCAGGTCAACCCCAGGCAAGCGAATGGGGCCTTGCAGCCACCAGGTCAACCCCAGGCAAGAGAATGGGTCCTAGCAGGCACCAAGGCAAACCCAGGTAAGTGAGCGGGGCCTTGCATCCACCGGGTCGACCCCCTGCAAGCCTATGCGGCCCTGCAGCCACCAGGTCAACCCCAGGCAAGAGAACGGGGCCTGCCCAGGTGTGGGGGGCACTCCTTGGAGGCTTAAGCCCGGGTGGAGGGGGCACTCCTTGGAGGCTTAAGGCCCTGGTGGTTGTGCGGGTCCTGCGTCCGCACTCCCGGTGGTTTTTTGGGAGTGAAGCCCAGGGCGGATCCAAGTCCGGGCACCAGGACAACGCCAGGCATGCCTAGGGGGATTTTCGAGCCCAGGTCAACCCCAGGCAAGCGAATGGGGCCTTGCAGCCACCAGGTCAACCCCAGGCAAGAGAAAGGGGCCTAGCAGGCACCAAGGCAAACCCAGGTAAGCGAACGGGGCCCTGCAGCCACCAGGTCAACCCCAGGCAAGTGAATGGGGCCTGGCCCAGGTGTGGGGGGGGCACTCCTTGGAGGCTTAAGCTTGGGTGGGGGGGCACTTGATGGAGGCTTAAGTCCCTGGTGGTTTTGCTGGTCTTGCGTCCGCACTCCCGGTGGTTTTGTGGAAGTGAAGCCCAGGGCGGAACCAAGTCCGGGCACCAGAACCACCCCAGGCATTCCTAGGGGGACTTTTGGAGCCCAGGTCAACCCCAGGCAAGCGAATGGGACCTTGCAGACACCAGGTCAACCCCAGGTAAGCGAATGGGGCCTTGTAGCCACCACGTGAACCCTAGGCAAGCGAATGGGGCCTGGCCCAGGTGCTGGGGGCACTTGTTGGAGGCTTGAGCCTGGGTGCGGGGGGCACTTGATGGAGGCTTAAGCCCCTGGCAGTTGTGCGGGTCCTGCGTCAGCACTCCCGATGGTTTTTTGGGAGTGAAGCCCAGGGCGGTAGCGAGTCCGGGCACCAGGACAACCCCAGGCATGCCTAGGGGGACTTTTGGAGCCCAGGTCAACCCCAGGCAAGCGAATGGGGCCTTGCAGCCACCAGGTCAACCCCAGGCAAGCGAATGGGGCCTAGCAGGCACCAAGGCAAACCCAGGGAAGCAAATGGGGCCCTGCAGGCCCCAGGTCAACCCCAGGCAATAGAACTGGGCGTGGCCCAGGTGGGTGGGGCACTCCTTGGAGGCTTAAGCCCGGGTGGGGGGGGCACTTGATTTAGGCTTAAGCCCTAGGGCAACCAGATCAACCCCCTGCAAGCCTATGGGGCCCTGCAGGCCCCAGGTCAACCCCAGGCAAGAGACTAGGGCCTGGCCCAGGTGTGGGGGGCACTCCTTGGAGGCTTAAGCCCGGGTTGAGGGGGCACTCCTTGGAGGCTTAAGCCCGGGTGGAGGGGGCACTCCTTGGAGGCTTAAGTCCGGGTGGAGGGGGCACTCCTTGGAGGCTTAAGGCCCTGGTGGTTGTGCGGGTCCTGCGTCCGCAATCCTGGTGGTTTTTTGGGAGTGAAGCCCAGGGCGGAACCAAGTCCGGGCACCAGGACAACGCGAGGCTTGCCTAGGGGGATGTTGGAGCCAAGGTCAACCCCAGGCAAGCGAATGGTGCCTTGCAGCCACCAGGTCGACCCCCTGCAAGCCTATGCGGCCCTGCAGCCACCAGGTCAACCCCAGGCAAGTGAATGGGGCCTGGCCCAGGTGTGGCGGGGGCACTCCTTGGAAGCTTAAGCTTGGGTGGGGGGGCACTTGATGGGGGCTTAAGCCCCTGGTGGTTTTGCGGATCTTGCGTCCGCACTCCCGGTGGTTTTTTGGGAGTCAAGCCCAGGGCGGGAGCAAGTCCGGGCACCAGAACACCCCAGGCATGCCTAGGGGGATTTTGGAGCCCAGGTAAACCCCAGGCAAGCGAATGGGGCCTGACCCCGGTGAGGGGGGCACTCCTTGGAGGCTTAAGCCCAGGTGGCGGGGGCACTTGATTTAGGCTTAAGCCCCTGGCTGTTGTGCTTGTCCTGCGTGCGCACTCCCAGTGGCTTTTTAGGAGTAAAGCCCAGGGCAGCAGCAAGTCCGAGCACCAGAACAACCCAGGCATGCCTAGGGGGACTTTGGAAGTCCAGGTCAACCCCAGGCAAGCGAATGGGCCTTGCAGCCTCCAGGTCAATCCCAGGTAAGCGAATGGGGCCTTGCAGCCACCAGGTCAACCCCCTGCAAGCCTATGGGGACCTGCAGCCACCAGGTCAACCCCAGGCAAGAGAATGGGGCCTGGCCCAGGTGTGGGGGGCACTCCTTCGAGGCTTAAGCTTGGGTGGGGGGGCACTTGATGGAGGCTTAAGCCCCTGGTGGTTTTGCGGGTCCTGCCTCCACACTCCCGGTGGTTTTGTGGGAGTGAAGCCCAGGGCGGGACCAAGTCCGGGCACCAGGACAACCGCAGGCATGCCTAGGGGGATTTTGGAGCCCCGGTCAACCCCAGGCAAGCGAATGGGGACTTCCAGCCTCCAGGTCAAACCCAGGTAAGCCAATCGGGCCTTGCAGCCACCAGGTCACCCCCTTGCAAGCCTCTGGGGCCCTGCAGGCCCCAGGTCAACCCCAGGCAATAGAACTGGGCGTGGCCCAGGTGGCTGGGGCACTCCTTGGAGGCTTAAACCCAGGTGGGGGAGGACTTGATGGAGGCTTAAGGCCGTGGTGGTTGTGCGTGTCCTGCATCCGCACTTCCGGTGGTTTTTTGGGAGTGAAGCTCAGAGCGGCAGCATATCCAGGGACCAGGTCAAGCCCAGGCATGCCTAGAGGGACTTTTGGAGCCCAGGTCAACCCCAGGCAAGCGAATGGGGCCTTGCAGACACCAGGTCAACCCCAGGTAAGCGAATGGGGCCTTGTAGCCACCAGGTGAACCCTTGGCAAGCTAATGGGGCCTTGCCCAGGTGCAGGGGGCACTTGTTGGAGGCTTGAGCCTGGGTGCGGGGGGCACTTGATGGAGGCTTAAGCCCCTGGCAGTTGTGCGGGTCCTGCGTCCGCACTCCCGGTGGTTTTTTGGGAGTGAAGCCCAGGGCGGTAGCTAGTCCGGGCACCAGAACAAGCCAGGCATGCCTAGGGGGACTTTGGAAGTCCAGGTCAACCCCAGGCAAGCGAATGGGCCTTGCAGCCTCCAGGTCAATCCCAGGCAAGCGAGCGGGGCCTTGCATCCACCAGGTCGACCCCATGCAAGCCTATGTGGCCCTGCAGCCACCAGGTCAACCCCAGGCAAGTGAATGGGGCCTGGCCCAGGTGTGGGGGGGGCACTCCTTGGAGGCTTAAGCTTGGGTGGGGTGGCACTTGATGGGGGCTTAAGCCCCTGGTGCTTTTGCGGGTCTTGCGTCCGCACTCCCGGTGGTTTTGTGGGAGTGAAGCCCAGGGCGGAACCAAGTCCGGGCACCAGAACAACCCCAGGCATTCCTAGGGGGACTTTTGGAGCCCAGGTCAACCCCAGGCAAGCGAATGGGGCCTTGCAGCCTCCAGGTCAATCCCAGGTAAGCGAGCGGGGCCTTGCAACCACCAGGTCGACCCCCTGCAAGCCTATGGGGCCCTGCAGGCCCCAGGTCAAACCCAGGCAAGAGAAAGGGGCCTTGCAGACACCAGGTCAACCCCAGGTAAGCGAATGGGGCCTTGTAGCCACCAGGTGAACCCTAGGCAAATGAATGGGGCCTGGCCCAGGTGGGGGGGGCACTTGGAGGCTTGTGCCTGGGTGCGGGGGGCACTTGATGGAGGCTTAAGCCCCTGGCGGTTGTGCGGGTCCTGCGTCCGCACTCCCAGTGGTTTTTTGGGAGTCAAGCCCAGGGCGGGAGCAAGTCCGGGCACCAGAACAACCCAGGCTTGCCTAGGGGGACTTTTGGATCCCAGGTAAACCCCAGGCAAGCGAATGGGGCCTGACCCCGGTGAGGGGGGCACTCCTTGGAGGCTTCAGCCCAGGTGGCGGGGGCACTTGATTTTGGCTTAAGCCCCTGGCTGTTGTGCTTGTCCTGCGTGCGCACTCCCAGTGGCTTTTTGGGAGTGAAGCCCAGGGCAGCAGCAAGTCCAGGCACCAGAACAAGCCAGGCATGCCTAGGGGGACTTTGGAAGTCCAGGTCAACCCCAGGCAAGCGAATGGGCCTTGCAGCCTCCAGGTCAATCCCAGGTAAGCGAATGGGGCCTTGCACACAACAGGTCAACCCCCTGCAGGCCTATGGGGCCCTGCAGGCCCCAGGTCAACACCAGGCAAGAGAAAGGGGCTGGCCCAGGTGAAGGGGACACTCCTTGGAGGCTTAAACCCAGGTTGGGGAAGACTTGATGGAGGCTTAAGGCCGTGGCGGTTGTGCGGGTCCTGCATCCGCACTTCCGGTGGTTTTTTGGGAGTGAAGCTCAGAGCGGCAGCATATCCGGGGACCAGGTGAAGCCCAGGCATGCCTAGGGGGACTTTTGGAGCCCCGGTCAACCCCAGGCAAGCGAATGGGGCCTTGCAGACACCAGGTCAACCCCAGGTAAGGGAATGGGGCCTTGTAGCCACCAGGTGAACCCTAGGCAAGCGAATGGGGCCTGGCCCAGGTGCGGGGGGCACTTGTTGGAGGCTTGAGCCTGGGTGCGGGGGGCACTTGATGGAGGCTTAAGCCCCTGGCAGTTGTGCGGGTCCTGCGTCCGCACTCCCGGTGGGGGCACCAGGACAACCCCAGGCATGCCTAGAGGGACTTTTGGAGCCCAGGTCAACCCCAGGCAAGCGAATGGGGCCTTGCAGCCACCAGGTCAACCCCAGGCAAGCGAATGAGGCCTAGCAGGCACCAAGGCAAACCCAGGGAAGGAAATGGGGCCCTGCAGGCCCCAGGTCAACCCCAGGCAATAGAACTGGGCGTGGCCCAGGTGGCTGGGTCACTCCTTGGAGGCTTAAGCCCGGGTGGGGGCGGCACTTGATTTAGGCTTAAGCCCTAGGGCAACCAGGTCAACCCGCTGCAAGCCTATGGGGCCCTGCAGGCCCCAGGTCAACCCCAGGCAAGAGACTAGGGCCTGACCCAGGTGTGGGGGGCACTCCTTGGAAGCTTAAGCCCGGGTGGAGGGGGCACTCCTTGGACGCTTAAGCCCGGTTGGAGGGGGCACTCCTTGGAGGCTTAAGGCCCTGGTGGCTGTGCGGGTCCTGCGTCCGCACTCCCGGTGTTTTTTTGGGAGTCAAGCCCAGGGCGAAACCAAGTCCCGGCACCAGGACAACGCCAGGCATGCCTAGGGGGATTTTGGAGCCCAGGTCAACCCCAGGCAAGCGAATGGGGCCTTGCAGCCACCAGGTCAACCCCAGGCAAGAGAATGGGTCCTAGCAGGCACCAAGGCAAACCCAGGTAAGTGAGCGGGGCCTTGCATCCACCGGGTCGACCCCCTGCAAGCCTATGCGGCCCTGCAGCCACCAGGTCAACCCCAGGCAAGAGAACGGGGCCTGCCCAGGTGTGGGGGGCACTCCTTGGAGGCTTAAGCCCGGGTGGAGGGGGCACTCCTTGGAGGCTTAAGCCCGGGTGGAGGGGGCACTCCTTGGAGGCTTAAGGCCCTGGTGGTTGTGCGGGTCCTGCGTCCGCACTCCCGGTGGTTTTTTGGGAGTGAAGCCCAGGGCGGATCCAAGTCCGGGCACCAGGACAACGCCAGGCATGCCTAGGGGGATTTTCGAGCCCAGGTCAACCCCAGGCAAGCGAATGGGGCCTTGCAGCCACCAGGTCAACCCCAGGCAAGAGAAAGGGGCCTAGCAGGCACCAAGGCAAACCCAGGTAAGCGAACGGGGCCCTGCAGCCACCAGGTCAACCCCAGGCAAGTGAATGGGGCCTGGCCCAGGTGTGGGGGGGGCACTCCTTGGAGGCTTAAGCTTGGGTGGGGGGGCACTTGATGGAGGCTTAAGTCCCTGGTGGTTTTGCTGGTCTTGCGTCCGCACTCCCGGTGGTTTTGTGGAAGTGAAGCCCAGGGCGGAACCAAGTCCGGGCACCAGAACCACCCCAGGCATTCCTAGGGGGACTTTTGGAGCCCAGGTCAACCCCAGGCAAGCGAATGGGACCTTGCAGACACCAGGTCAACCCCAGTTAAGGGAATGGGGCCTTGTAGCCACCAGGTGAACCCTAGGCAAGCGAATGGGGCCTGGCCCAGGTGCGGGGGGCACTTGTTGGAGGCTTGAGCCTGGCTGCGGGGGGCACTTGATGGAGGCTTAAGCCCCTGGCGGTTGTGCTTGTCCTGCTTGCGCTCTCCCAGTGGCTTTTTGGCAGTGAAGCCCAGGGCAGCAGCAAGTCCGGGCACCAGAACAAGCCAGGCATGCCTAGGGGGACTTTCGAAGCCCAGGTCAACCCAAGGCAAGCGAATGGGCCTTGCAGCCTCCACGTCAATCCCAGGTAAGCGAATGGGGCCTTGCACACAACAGGTCAACCCCCTGCAAGCCTATGCGGCCCTGCAGCCACCAGGTCAACCCCAGGCAAGTGAATGGGGCCTGGCCCAGGTGTGCGGGGGGGCACTCCTTGGAGGCTTAAGCTTGGGTGGGGGGGCACTTGATGGGGGCTTAAGCCCGTGGTGGTTTTGCGGGTCCTGCCTCCACACTCCCGGTGGTTTTGTGGGAGTGAAGCCCAGGGCGGGACCAAGTCCGGGCACCAGGACAACCGCAGGCATGCCTAGGGGGATTTTGGAGCCCCGGTCAACCCCAGGCAAGCGAATGGGGACTTCCCGCCTCCAGGTCAAACCCACGTAAGCCAATGGGGCCTTGCAGCCACCAGGTCACCCCCCTGCAAGCCTATGGGGCCCTGCAGGCCCCAGGTCAACATCAGGCAAGAGAAAGGGGCCTGGCCCAGGTGCAGGGGACACTCCTTGGAGGCTTGAACCCAGGTGGAGGAGGACTTGATGGAGGCTTAAGGCCCTGGCGGTTGTGTGGGTCCTGCATCCACACTTCCGGTGGTTTTTTGGGAGTGAAGCTCAGAGCGGCAGCATATCCGGGGACCAGGTCAAGCCCAGGCATGCCTAGGGGGACTTTTGGAGCCCAGGTCAACCCCAGGCAAGCGAATGGGGCCTTGCAGCCACCAAGTCAGGCCCCAGGCAAGCGAATGGGGCCTAGCAGGCACCAAGGCAAACCCAGGGAAGCAAATGGGGCCCTGCAGGCCCCAGGTCAACCCCAGGCAAGAGAAAGGGGCCTGGCCCAGGTGGGTGGGTCACTCCTTGGGGGCTTAAGCCCGGGTGGGGGGGCACTTGATTTAGGCTTAAGCCCTAGGGCAACCAGGTCAACCCCCTGCAAGCCTATGGGGCCCTGCAGGCCCCAGGTCAACCCCAGGCAAGAGACTAGGGCCTGGCCCAGGTGTGGGGGGCACTCCTTGGAGGCTTAAGCCCGGGTGGAGGGGGCACTCCTTGGAGGCTTAAGCCCGGGTGGAGGGGGTACTCCTTGGAGGCTTAAGGCCCTGGTGGTTGTGCGGGTCCTGCGTCCGCACTCCCGGTGGTTTTTTGGGAGTGAAGCCCAGGGCGGAACCAAGTCCGGGCACCAGGAAAACGCGAGGCATGCCTAGGGGGATGTTGGAGCCCAGGTGAACCCCAGGCAAGCGAATGGGGCCTTGCAGCCACCAGGTCAACCCCAGGCAAGCGAATGGGGCCTTGCATTCACCAGGTCGACCCCCTGCAAGCCTATGCGGCCCTGCAGCCACCAGGTCAACCCCAGGCAAGTGAATGGGGCCTGGCCCAGGTGTGGGGGGGGCACTCCTTGGAGGCTTAAGCTTGGGTGGGGGGGCACTTGATGGAGGCTTAAGCCCCTGGTGGTTTTGCGGGTCCTGCCTCCACACTCCCGGTGGTTTTGTGGGAGTGAAGCCCAGGGCGGGACCAAGTCCGGGCACCAGGACAACCGCAGGCATGCCTAGGGGGATTTTGGAGCCCCGGTCAACCCCAGGCAAGCGAATGGGGACTTCCAGCCTCCAGATCAAACCCAGGTAAGCCAATGGGGCCTTGCAGCCACCAGGTCACCCCCCTGCAAGCCTATGGGGCCCTGCAGGCCCCAGGTCAACCCCAGGCAAGAGAATGGGGCCTTGCAGACACCAGGTCAACCCCAGGTAAGCGAATGGGGCCTTCTGGCCACCAGGTGAACCCTTGGCAAGCTAATGGGGCCTGGCCCAGGTGGGGGGGGCACTTGTTGGAGGCTTGAGCCTGGGTGCGGGGGGCACTTGATGGAGGCTTAAGCCCCTGGCAGTTGTGCGGGTCCTGCGTCCGCACTCCCGGTGATTTTTTGGGAGTGAAGCCCAGGGCGGGTAGCGAGTCCGGGCACCAGAACAACCCAGGCATGCCTAGGGGGACTTTGGAAGTCCAGGTCAACCCCAGGCAAGCGAATGGGCCTTGCAGCCTCCAGGTCAATGAACCCAGGCAAGCGAATGGGGCCTTGCATCCACCAGGTCGACCCCCTGCAAGCCTATGTGGCCCTGCAGGCACCAGGTCAACCCCAGGCAAGTGAATGGGGCCTGGCCCAGGTGTGGGGGGGGCACTCCTTGGAGGCTTAAGCTTGGGTGGGGGGGCACTTGATGGGGGCTTAAGCCCGTGGTGGTTTTGCGGGTCTTGCGTCCGCACTCCCGGTGGTTTTGTGGGAGTGAAGCCCAGGGCGGAACCAAGTCCGGGCACCAGGACAACCCCAGGCATTCCTAGGGGGACTTTTGGAGCCCCGGTCAACCCCAGGCAAGCGAATGGGGCCTTGCAGACACCAGGTCAACCCCAGGTAAGCGAATGGGGCCTTGTAGCCACCAGGTGAACCCTAGGCAGGCAAGAGAATGGGGCCTGGCCCAGGTGGGGGGGGCACTCCTTGGAGGCTTGTGTCTGGGTGCGGGGGGCACTTGATGGAGGCTTAAGCCCCTGGCGGTTGTGCGGGTCCTGCGTCCGCACTCCCGGTGGTTTTTTGGGAGTGAAGCCCAGGGCGGCAGCATACTCCGGGCACCAGAACAAGCCCAGGCATGCCTAGGGGGACTTTTGGAGCCCAGGTCAACCCCAGGCAAGCGAATGGGGCCTGCAGACACCAGGTCAACCCCAGGTAAGCGAATGGGGGGCCACCAGGTGAACCCTCAAGCTGGGGCCTGGAGGCACTTAAGCTCCAGGTGGGTGCGGGGGGCACTTGATTTAGGCTTAAGCCCCTGGCTGTTGTGCTTGCTCCTGCGTCCGCACTCCCGGTGGCTTTTTGGGAGTAAAGCCCAGGGCAGCAGCAAGTCCGAGCACCAGGACAACCCAGGCATGCCTAGGGGGACTTTTGGAAGCCCAGGTCAACCCCAGGCAAGCGAATGGGGCCTTGCAGCCACCAGGTCAACCCCAGGCAAGCGAATGGGGCCTAGCAGCCACCAGGTCAACCCCCTGCAAGCCTATGGGGCCCTGCAGCCACCAGGTCAACCCCAGGCAAGAGAATGGGGCCTGGCCCAGGTGTGGGGGGCACTCCTTGGAGGCTTAAGCTTGGGTCGGGGGGCACTTGATGGAGGCTTAAGCCCCTGGAGGTTTGTGCGGGTCCTGCGTCCACACTCCCGGTGGTTTTCTGGGAGTGAAGCCCAGGGCGGGACCAAGTCCCGGCACCAGGACAACCGCAGGCATGCCTAGGGGGATTTTGGAGCCCCAGGTCAACCCCAGGCAAGCGAATGGGGACTACTTGCAGCCTCCAGGTCAAACCCAGGTAAGCCAATGGGGCCTTGCAGCCACCAGGTCAACCCCCTGCAAGCCTATGGGGCCCTGCAGGCCCCAGGTCAACCCCAGGCAAGAGAAAGGGGCCTGGCTCAGGTGCAGGGGGCACTCCTTGGAGGCTTAAGCCCAGGTGGGGGAGGCACTTGATGGAGGCTTAAGGCCGTGGCGGTTGTGCGGGTCTTGCGTCCGCACTTCCGGTGGTTTTTTGGAAGTGAAGCCCAGGGCGGCACCATAGTCCGGGCACCAGAACCACCCCAGGCATTCCTAGGGGGACTTTTGGAGCCCAGGTCAACCCCAGGCAAGCGAATGGGGCCTTGCAGACACCAGGTCAACCCCAGGTAAGCGAATGGGGCCTTGTAGCCACCAGGTGAACCCTAGGCAAGCGAATGGGGCCTGGCCCAGGTGCGGGGGGCACTTGTTGGAGGCTTGAGCCTGGGTGCGGGGGGCACTTGATGGAGGCTTAAGCCCCTGGCAGTTGTGCGGGTCCTGCGTCCGCACTCCCAGTGGTTTTTTGGGAGTGAAGCCCAGGGCGGCAGCGAGTCCGGGCACCAGGACAACCCCAGGCATGCCTAGGGGGACTTTTGGAGCCCAGGTCAACCCCAGGAAAGCGAATGGGGCCTTGCAGCCACCAGGTCAACCCCAGGCAAGCGAATGGGGCCTAGCAGGCACCAAGGCAAATCCAGGGAAGCAAATGGGGCCCTGCAGGCCCCAGGTCAACCCCAGGCAATAGAACTGGGCGTGGCCCAGCTGGGTGGGGCACTCCTTGGAGGCTTAAGCCCGGGTGGGGGGGGCACTTGATTTAGGCTTAAGCCCTAGGGCAACCAGATCAACCCCCTGCAAGCCTATGGGGCCCTGCAGGCCCCAGGTCAACCCCAGGCAAGAGACTAGGGCCTGGCCCAGGTGTGGGGGGCACTCCTTGGAGGCTTAAGCCCGGGTGGAGGGGGCACTCCTTGGAGGCTCAAGGCCCTGGCGGTTGTGCGGGTCCTGCGTCCGCACTCCCGGTGGTTTTTTGGGAGTGAAGCCCAGGGCGGGAGCAAGTCCGGGCACCAGAACAAGCCAGGCATGCCTAGGGGGACTTTGGAAGTCCAGGTCAACCCCAGGCAAGCGAATGGGCCTTGCAGTCTCCAGGTCAATCCCAGGTAAGCGAATGGGGCCTTGCACACAACAGGTCAACCCCCTGCAAGACTATGGGGCCCTGCAGGCCCCACGTCAACCCCACGCAAGAGAAAGGGGCCTGGCCCAGGTGCAGGGGACACTCCTTGGAGGCTTAAACCCAGGTGGGGGAGGACTTGATGGAGGCTTAAGGCCGTGGTGGTTGTGCGGGTCCTGCATCCGCACTTCCGGTGGTTTTTTGGGAGTGAAGCTCAGAGCGGCAGCATATCCGGGGACCAGGTCAAGCCCAGGCATGCCTAGGGGGACTTTTGGAGCCCCGGTCAACCCCAGGCAAGCGAATGGGGCCTTGCAGACACCAGGTCAACCCCAGGTAAGCGAATGGGGCCTTGTAGCCACCAGGTGAACCCTAGGCAAGCGTATGGGGCCTGGCCCAGGTGCGGGGGGCACTTGTTGGAGGCTTGAGCCTGGGTGCGGGGGGCACTTGATGGAGGTTAAAGCCCCTGGCAGTTGTGCGGGTCCTGCGTCCGCACTCCCGATGGTTTTTTGGGAGTGAAGCCCAGGGCGGTAGCGAGTCCGGGCACCAGGACAACCCCCGGCATGCCTAGGGGGACTTTTGGAGCCCAGGTCAACCCCAGGCAAGCGAATGGGGCCTTGTAGCCACCAGGTGAACCCTAGGCAAATGAATGGGGCCTGGCCCAGGTGGGGGGGGTACTTGGAGGCTTGTGCCTGGGTGCGGGGGGCACTTGATGGAGGCTTAAGCCCCTGGCGGTTGTGCAGGTTCTGCCTCCGCACTCCCGGTGGTTTTTTGGGAGTCAAGCCCAGGGCGGAAGCAAGTCCGGGCACCAGAACAACCCAGGCATGCCTAGGAGGACTTTTGGAGCCCAGGTAAACCCCAGGCAAGCGAATGGGGCCTGACCCCGGTGAGGGGGGCACTCCTTGGAGGCTTAAGCCCAGGTGGCGGGGGCACTTGATTTAGGCTTAAGCCCCTGGCTGTTGTGCTTGTCCTGCGTGCGCACTCCCAGTGGCTTTTTGGGAGTAAAGCCCAGGGCAGCAGCAAGTCCGAGCACCAGAACAACCTAGGCATGCCTAGGGGGACTTTGGAAGTCCAGGTCAACCCCAGGCAAGCGAATGGGCCTTGCAGCCTTCAGGTCAATCCAAGGTAAGCGAACGGGGCCTTGCAGCCACCAGGTCAACCCCCTGCAAGCCTATGGGGACCTGCAGCCACCAGGTCAACCCCAGGCAAGCGAATGGGGCCTTGCAGACACCAGGTCAACCCCAGGTAAGCGAATGGGGCCTTGTAGCCACCAGGTGAACCCTAGTCAAATGAATGGGGCGTGGCCCAGGTGGGGGGGGCACTTGGAGGCTTGTGCCTGGGTGCGGGGGGGCACTTGATGGAGGCTTAAGCCCCTGGCGGTTGTGCGGGTCCTGCGTCCGCACTCCCGGTGGTTTTTTGGGAGTGAAGCCCAGGGCGGGAGCAAGTCCGGGCACCAGAACAACCCAGGCATGCCTAGGGGGACTTTTGGAGCCCAGGTAAACCCCAGGCAAGCGAATGGGGCCTGACCCCGGTGAGGTGGGCACTCCTTGGAGGCTTAAGCCCAGGTGGCGCGGGCACTTGATTTAGGCTTAAGCCCCTGGCTGTTGTGCTTGTCCTGCGTGCGCACTCCCAGTGGCTTTTTGGGAGTGAAGCCCAGGGAAGCAGCAAGTCCGGGCACCAGAACAACCCAGGCATGCCTGGGGGGACTTTGGAAGTCCAGGTCAACCCCAGGCAAGCGAATGGGCCTTGCAGCCTGCAGGTCAAACCCAGGAAAGCCAATGGGGCCTTGCAGCCACCAGGTCACCCCCCTGCAAGCCTATGGGGCCCTGCAGGCCCCAGGTCAACACCAGGCAAGAGAAAGGGGCCTGGCCCAGGTGCAGGGGACACTCCTTGGAGGCTTAAACCCAGGTGGGGGAGGACTTGATGGAGGCTTAAGGAGTGAAGCCCAGGGCGGATCCAAGTCCGGGCACCAGGACAACGCCAGGCATGCCTAGGGGGATTTTCGAGCCCCGGTCAACCCCAAGCAAGCGAATGGGGCCATGCAAACCCAGGTCAACCCCAGGCAAGCGAATGGGGCCTAGCAGGCACCAAGGCAAACCCAGGTAAGCGAGCGGGGCCCTGCAGCCACCAGGTCAACCCCAGGCAAGTGAATGGGGCCTGGCCCAGGTGTGGGGGGGGCACTACTTGGAGGCTTAAGCTTGGGTGGGGGGGCACTTGATGGGCGCTTAAGCCCCTGGTGGTTTTGCCGGTCTTGCGTCCGCACTCCCGGTGGTTTTGTGGGAGTGAAGCCCAGGGCGGAACCAAGTCCGGGCACCAGAACAACCCCAGGCATTCCTAGGGGGACTTTTGGAGCCCTGGTCAACCGCAGGCAAGCGAATGGGGCCTTGCAGACACCAGGTCAACCCCAGGTAAGCGAATGGGGCCTTGTAGCCACCAGGTGAACCCTAGGCAAATGAATGGGGCCTGGCCCAGGTGGGGGGGGCACTTGGAGGCTTGTGCCTGGGTGCGGGGGGCACTTGATGGAGGCTTAAGCCCCTGGCGGTTGTGCGGGTCCTGCGTCCGCCCTCCCGGTGGTTTTTTGGGAGTCAAGCCCAGGGCGGGAGCACGTCCGGGCACCAGAACAACCCAGGCATGCCTAGGGAGACTTTTGGAGCCCAGGTAAAACCCATGCAAGCGAATGGGGCCTGACCCCGGTGAGGGGGGCACTCCTTGGAGGCTTAAGCCCAGGTGGCGGGGGCACTTGATTTAGGCTTAAGCCCCTGGCTGTTGTGCTTGTCCTGCGTGCGCACTCCCAGTGGCTTCTTGGGAGTGAAGCCCAGGGCAGCAGCAAGTCCGGGCACAAGAACAACCCAGGCATGCCTAGGGGGACTTTGGAAGTCCAGGTCAACCCCAGGCAAGCGAATGGGCCTTGAAGCCTCCAGGTCAAACCCAGGGAAGCAAATCAGGCCTAGGAGGCACCAAGGCAAACCCAGGGAAGCAAATGGGGCCTTGCAGGCCCCAGGTCAACCGCAGGCAATAGAACTGGGCATGGCCAATGTGGGTTGGGCACTCCTTGGAGGCTTAAGCTTGGGTGGGGGGGCACTTGATGTAGGCTTAAGCCCCTGGTGGTTTTTCGGGTCCTTCGTCCGCACTCCCGGTGGTTTTCTGCGAGTGAAGCCCAGGGCGGAACCAAGTCCGGGCACCGGGACAACGCCATGCATGCCTAGGGGGATTTTGGAGCCCAGGTCAACCCCAGGCAAGCGAATGGGGCTTGCAGCCACCAGGTCAACCCCAGGCAAGCGAATGGGGCCTAGCAGGCACCAAGGCAAACCCAGGTAAGCGAGCGGGGCCTTGCAGACACCGGGTCGACCCCCTGCAAGCCTATGGGGCCCTGCAGCCACCAGGTCAACCCCAGGCTAGTGAATGGGGCCTGGTCCAGGTGTGGGGGGGGCACTCCTTGGAGGCTTAATCTTGGGTGGGGGGGCACTTGATGGAGGCTTAAGCCCCTGGTGGTTTTTCGGGTCCTGCGTCTGCACTCCCAGTGTTTTTTTGGGAGTGAAGCACAGGGCGGGAGCAAGTCCGGGCACCAGAACAACCCAGGCATGCCTAGGGGGACTTTTGGAGCCCAAGTAAACCCCAGGCAAGCGAATGGGGCCTGACCCCGGTGAGGGGGGCACTCCTTGGAGGCTTAAGCCCAGGTGGCGGGGGCACTTGATTTAGGCTTAAGCCCCTGGCTGTTGTGCTTGTCCTGCGTGCGCACTCCCAGTGGCTTTTTGGGAGTGAAGCCCAGGGCAGCAGCAAGTCCGGGCACCAGAACAACCGAGGCATGCCTAGGGGGACTTTGGAAGTCCAGGTCAACCCCAGGCAAGCGAATGGGGCCTTGCAGACACCAGGTCAACCCCAGGTAAGCGAATGGGGCCTTGTAGCCACCAGGTGAACCCTAGGCAAGCGAATGGGGCCTGGCCCAGGTGCGGGGGGCACTTGTTGGAGGCTTGAGCCTGGGTGCGGGGGGCACTTGATGGAGGCTTCAGCCCCTGGCAGTTGTGCGGGTCCTGCGTCCGCACTCCCGGTGGTTTTTTGGGAGTGAAGCCCAGGGCGGAACCAAGTCCGGGTACCAGAACAACCCCAGGCATTCCTAGGGGGACTTTTGGAGCCCAGGTCAACCCCAGGCAAGCGAATGGGGCCTTGCAGACACCAGGTCAACCCCAGGTAAGCGAATGGGGCCTTGTAGCCACCAGGTGAACCCTAAGCAAATGAATGGGGCCTGGCCCAGGTGGGGGGGGCACTTGGAGGCTTGTGCCTGGGTGCGGGGGGCACTTGATGGAGGCTTAAGCCCCTGGCGGTTGTGCGGGTCCTGCGTCCGCACTCCCGGTGGTTTTTTGGGAGTGAAGCCCAGGGCGGTAGCGAGTCCGGCCACCAGGACAACCCCAGGCATGCCTAGGGGGACTTTTGGAGCCCAGGTCAACCCCAGGCAAGCGAATGGGGCCTTGCATTCACCAGGTCGACCCCCTGCAAGCCTATGCGGCCCTGCAGCCACCAGGTCAACCCCCTGCAAGCCTATGGGGACCTGCAGCCACCAGGTCAACCCCAGGCAAGAGAATGTGGCCTGGCCCAGGTATGGGGGGCACTCCTTCGAGGCTTAAGCTTGGGTGGGGGGGCACTTGATGGAGGCTTAAGCCCCTGGTGGTTTTGCGGGTCCTGCCTCCACACTCCCGGTGGTTTTCTGGGAGTGAAGCCCAGGGCGGGACCAAGTCCGGGCACCAGGACAACCGCAGGCATGCCTAGGGGGATTTTGGAGCCCCGGTCAACCCCAGGCAAGCGAATGGGGACTTCCAGCCTCCAGGTCAAACCCAGGTAAGCCAATGGGGCCTTGCAGCCACCAGGTCACTCCCCTTCAAGCCTCTGGGGCCCTGCAGGCCCCAGGTCAACACCAGGCAAGAGAAAGGGGCCTGGCCCACGTGCAGGGGACACTCCTTGGAGGCTTGAACCCAGGTGGAGGAGGACTTGATGGAGGCTTAAGGCCGTGGCGGTTGTGCGGGTCCTGCATCCGCACTTCCGGTGGTTTTTTGGGAGTGAAGCTCAGAGCGGCAGCATATCCGGGGACCAGGTCAAGCCCAGGCATGCCTAGGGGGACTTTTGGAGGCCAGGTCAACCCCAGGCAAGCGAATGGGGCCTTGCAGCCACCAGGTCAACCCCAGGCAAGCGAATGGGGCCTAGCAGGCACCAAGGCAAACCCAGGTAAGCAAATGGGGCCCTGCAGGCCCCAGGTCAACCCCAGGCAATAGAACTGGGCGTGGCCCAGGTGGGTGGGGCACTCCTTGGAGGCTTAAGCCCGGGTGGGGGGGCACTTGATTTAGGCTTAAGCCCTAGGGCAAACAGATCAACCCCCTGCAAGCCTATGGGGCCCTGCAGGCCCCAGGTCAACACCAGGCAAAAGAAAGGGGCCTGGCCCAGGTTCAGGGGACACTCCTTGGAGGCTTAAAGCCAGGTGGGGGAGGACTTGATGGAGGCTTAAGGCCGTGGTGGTTGTGCGTGTCCTGCATCTGCACTTCCGGTGGTTTTTTGGGAGTGAAGCTCAGAGCGGCAGCATATCCGGGGACCAGGTCAAGCCCAGGCATGCCTAGGGGGACTTTTGGAGCCCCGGTCAACCCCAGGCAAGCGAATGGGGCCTTGCAGCCACCAGGTCAACCCCACGCAAGCGAATGGGGCCTAGCAGGCACCAAGGCAAACCCAGGGAAGCAAATGGGGCCCTGCAGGCCCCAGGTCAACCCCAGGCAAGAGAAAGGGGCCTGGCCCAGGTGGGTGGGTCACTCCTTGGAGGCTTAAGCCCGGGTGGGGGGGGCACTTGATTTAGGCTTAAGCCCTAGGGCAACCAGGTCAACCCCCTGGAAGCCTATAGGGCCCTGCAGGCCCCAGGTCAACCCCAGGCAAGAGACTAGGGCCTGGCCCAGGTGTGGGGGGCACTCCTTGGAGGCTTAAGCCCGGGTGGAGGGGGCACTCCTTGGAGGCTTAAGCCCGGGTGGAGGGGGTACTCCTTGGAGGCTTAAGGCCCTGGTGGTTGTGCGGGTCCTGTGTCCGCACTCCCGGTGGTTTTTTGGGAGTGAAGCCCAGGGCGGAACCAAGTCCGGGCACCAGGAAAACGCGAGGCATGCCTAGGGGGATGTTTGAGCCCAGGTGAACCCAAGCAAGCGAATGGGGCCTTGCAGCCACCAGGTCAACCCCAGGCAAGCGAATGGGGCCTTGCATTCACCAGGTCGACCCCCTGCAAGCCTATGCGGCCCTGCAGCCACCAGGTCAACCCCAGGCAAGTGAATGGGGCCTGGCCCAGGTGTGGGGGGGGCACTCCTTGGAGGCTTAAGCTTGGGTGGGGGGGCACTTGATGGAGGCTTAAGCCCCTGGTGGTTTTGCGGGTCCTGCCTCCACACTCCCGGTGGTTTTCTGGGAGTGAAGCCCAGGGCGGGACCAAGTCCGGGCACCAGGACAACCGCAGGCATGCCTAGGGGGATTTTGGAGCCCCGGTCAACCCCAGGCAAGCGAATGGGGACTTCCAGCCTCCAGATCAAACCCAGGTAAGCCAATGGGGCCTTGCAGCCACCAGGTCACCCCCCTGCAAGCCTATGGGGCCCTGCAGGCCCCAGGTCAACCCCAGGCAAGAGAATGGGGCCTTGCAGACACCAGGTCAACCCCAGGTAAGCGAATGGGGCCTTCTGGCCACCAGGTGAACCCTTGGCAAGCTAATGGGGCCTGGCCCAGGTGCAGGGGGCACTTGTTGGAGGCTTGAGCCTGGGTGCGGGGGGCACTTGATGGAGGCTTAAGCCCCTGGCAGTTGTGCGGGTCCTGCGTCCGCACTCCCGGTGATTTTTTGGGAGTGAAGCCCAGGGCGGTAGCGAGTCGGGGCACCAGAACAACCCAGGCATGCCTAGGGGACTTTGGAAGTCCAGGTCAACCCCAGGCAAGCGAATGGGCCTTGCAGCCTCCAGGTCAATCCCAGGCAAGCGAGCGGGGCCTTGCATCCACCAGGTCGACCCCCTGCAAGCCTATGTGGCCCTGGAGCCACCAGGTCAACCCCAGGCAAGTGAATGGGGCCTGGCCCAGGTGGGGGGGGCACTTGGAGGCTTGTGCCTGGGTGCGGGGGGCACTTGATGGAGGCTTAAGCCCCTGGCGGTTGTGCGGGTCCTGCGTCCACACTCCCGGTGGTTTTTTGGGAGTCAAGCCCAGGGCGGGAGCAAGTCCGGGCACCAGAACAACCCAAGCATGCCTAGGGGGACTTTTGGAGCCCAGGTAAACCCCAGGCAAGCGAATGGGGCCTTGCAGACACCAGGTCAACCCCAGGTAAGCGAATGCGGCCTTGTAGCCACCAGGTGAACCCTAGGCAAGCGAATGGGGCCTGGCCCAGGTGCGGGGGGCACTTGTTGGAGGCTTGAGCCTGGGTGCGGGGGGCACTTGATGGAGGCTTAAGCCCCTGGCAGTTGTGCGGGTCCTGCGTCCGCACTCCAGGTGGTTTTTTGGGAGTGAAGCCCAGGGCGGTAGCGAGTCCGGCCACCAGGAAAACCCCAGGCATGCCTAGGGGGACTTTTGGAGCCCAGGTGAACCCCAGGCAAGCGAATGGGGACTTGCATTCACCAGGTAGACCCCCTGCAAGCCTATGCGGCCCTGCAGCCACCAGGTCAACCCCAGGCAAGAGAATGGGGCCTGGCCCAGGTGTGGGGGGCACTCCTTGGAGGCTTAAGCTTGGGTGGGGGGGCACTTGATGGGGGCTTAAGCCCCTGGTGGTTTTGCGGGTCCTGCCTCCACACTCCCGGTGGTTTTCTGGGAGTGAAGCCCAGGGCGGGACCAAGTCCGGGCACCAGGACAACCGCAGGCATGCCTAGGGGGATTTTGGAGCCCCGGTCAACCCCAGGCAAGCGAATGGGGACTTCCAGCCTCCAGATCAAACCCAGGTAAGCCAATGGGGCCTTGCAGCCACCAGGTCACCCCCCTGCAAGCCTATGGGGCCCTGCAGGCCCCAGGTCAACCCCAGGCAAGAGAATGGGGCCTTGCAGACACCAGGTCAACCCCAGGTAAGCGAATGGGGCCTTCTGGCCACCAGGTGAACCCTTGGCAAGCTAATGGGGCCTGGCCCAGGTGCAGGGGGCACTTGTTGGAGGCTTGAGCCTGGGTGCGGGGGGCACTTGATGGAGGCTTAAGCCCCTGGCAGTTGTGCGGGTCCTGCGTCCGCACTCCCGGTGATTTTTTGGGAGTGAAGCCCAGGGCGGTAGCGAGTCCGGGCACCAGAACAACCCCAGGCATTCCTAGGGGGACTTTGGAAGTCCAGGTCAACCCCAGGCAAGCGAATGGGGCCTTGCAGACACCAGGTCAACCCCAGGTAAGCGAATGGGGCCTTGTAGCCACCAGGTGAACCCTAGGCAAATGAATGGGGCCTGGCCCAGGTGGGGTGGGCACTTGGAGGCTTGTGCCTGGGTGCGGGGGGCACTTGATGGAGCCTTAAGCCCCTGGCGGTTGTGCGGGTCCTGCGTCCACACTCCCGGTGGTTTTTTGGGAGTCAAGCCCAGGGCGGGAGCAAGTCCGGGCACCAGAACAACCCAGGCATGCCTAGGGGGACTTTTGGAGCCCAGGTAAACCCCAGGCAAGTGAATGGGGCCTTGCAGACACCAGGTCAACCCCAGGTAAGCGAATGGGGCCTTGTAGCCACCAGGTGAACCCTAGGCAAGCGAATGGGGCCTGACCCCGGTGAGGGGGGCACTCCTTGGAGGCTTAAGCCCAGGTGGCGGGGGCACTTGATTTAGGCTTAAGCCCCTGGCTGTTGTGCTTGTCCTGCGTGCGCACTCCCAGTGGCTTTTTGGGAGTGAAGCCCAGGGCAGCAGCAAGTCCGGGCACCAGAACAAGCCAGGCATGCCTAGGGGGACTTTGGAAGTCCAGGTCAACCCCAGGCAAGCGAATGGGCCTTGCAGCCTCCAGGTCAACACCAGGCAAGAGAAAGGGGCCTGGCCCAGGTGCAGGGGACACTCCTTGGAGGCTTAAACCCAGATGGGGGAGGACTTGATGGAGGCTTAAGGCCGTGGTGGTTGTGCGGGTCCTGCATCCGCACTTCCGGTGGTTTTTTGGGAGTGAAGCTCAGAGCGGCAGCATATCCGGGGACCAGGTCAAGCCCAGGCATGCCTAGGGGGACTTTCGGAGCCCGGTCAACCCCAGGCAAGCGAATGGGGCCTTGCAGACACCAGATCAACCCCAGGTAAGCGAATGGGGCCTTGTAGCCACCAGGTGAACCCTAGGCAAGCGAATGGGGCCTGGCCTAGGTGCGGGGGGCACTTGTTGGAGGCTTGAGCCTGGGTGCGGGGGGCACTTGATGGAGGCTTAAGCCCCTGGCAGTTGTGCGGGTCCTGCGTCCGCACTCCCGATGGTTTTTTGGGAGTGAAGCCCAGGGCGGTAGCGAGTCCGGGCACCAGGACAACCCCAGGCATGCCTAGGGGGACTTTTGGAGCCCAGGTAAACCCCAGGCAAGCGAATGGGGCCTTGCAGCCACCAGGTGAACCCCAGGCAAGCGAATGGGGCCTAGCAGTCACCAAGGCAAACCCAGGGAAGCAAATGGGGCCCTGCAGGCCCGAGGTCAACCCCAGGCAATAGAACTGGGCGTGGCCCAGGTGGGTGGGGCACTCCTTGGAGGCTTAAGCCCGGGTTGAGGGGGCACTCCTTGGAGGCTTAAGCCCGGGTGGAGGGGGCACTCCTTGGAGGCTTAAGCCCGGGTGGAGGGGGCACTCCTTGGAGGCTTAAGGCCCTGGTGGTTGTGCGGGTCCTGCGTCCGCACTCCCGGTGGTTTTTTGGGAGTGAAGCCCAGGGCGGAACCAAGTCCGGGCACCAGGACAACGCGAGGCATGCCTAGGGGGATGTTGGAGCCCAGGTCAACCCCAGGCAAGCGAATGGGGCCTTGCAGCCACCAGGTCAACCCCAGGCAAGCGAATGGGGCCTTGCATTCACCATGTCGAGCCCCTGCAAGCCTATGCGGCCCTGCAGCCACCGGGTCAAGCCCAGGCAAGTGAATGGGGCCTGGCCCAGGTGTGGCGGGGGCACTCCTTGGAGGCTTAAGCTTGGGTGGGTGGGCACTTGATGGGGGCTTAAGCCCCTGGTGGTTTTGCGGATCTTGCGTCCGCACTTCCGGTGGTTTTTTGGGAGTCAAGCCCAGGGCGGGAGCAAGTCCGGGCACCAGAACAACCCAGGCATGCCTAGGGGGACTTTTGGAGCCCAGGTAAACCCCAGGCAAGCGAATGGGGCCTGACCCCGGTGAGGGGGGCACTCCTTGGAGGCTTAAGCCCAGGTGGCGGGGACACTTGATTTAGGCTTAAGCCCCTGGCTGTTGTGCTTGTCCTGCGTGCGCACTCCCAGTGGCTTTTTGAGAGTAAAGCCCAGGGCAGCAGCAAGTCCGAGCACCAGAACAACCCAGGCATGCCTAGGGGGACTTTGGAAGTCCAGGTCAACCCCAGGCAAGCGAATGGGCCTTGCAGCCTCCAGGTCAATCCCAGGTAAGCGAATGGGGCCTTGCAGCCACCAGGTCAACCCCCTGCAAGCCTATGGGGACCTGCAGCCACCAGGTCAACCCCAGGCAAGAGAATGGGGCCTGGCCCAGGTGTGGGGGGCACTCCTTCGAGGCTTAAGCTTGGGTGGGGGGGCACTTGATGGAGGCTTAAGCCCCTGGTGGTTTTGCGGGTCCTGCCTCCACACTCCCGGTGGTTTTCTGGGAGTGAAGCCCAGGGCGGGACCAAGTCCGGGCACCAGGACAACCGCAGGCATGCCTAGGGGGATTTTGGAGCCCCGGTCAACCCCAGGCAAGCGAATGGGGACTTCCAGCCTCCAGGTCAAACCCAGGTAAGCCAATCGGGCCTTGCAGCCACCAGGTCACCCCCCTGCAAGCCTATGGGGCCCTTCAGGCCCCAGGTCAACACCAGGCAAGAGAAAGGGGCCTGGCCCATGTGCAGGGGACACTCCTTGGAGGCTTGAACCCAGGTGGAGGAGGACTTGATGGAGGCTTAAGGCCGTGGCGGTTGTGCGGGTCCTGCATCCGCACTTCCGGTGGTTTTTTGGGAGTGAAGCTCAGAGCGGCAGCATATCCGGGGACCAGGTCAAGCCCAGGCATGCCTAGGGGGACTTTTGGAGCCCAGGTCAACCCCAGGCAAGCGAATGGGGCCTTGCAGCCACCAGGTCAACCCCAGGCAACCGAATGGGGCCTAGCAGGCACCAAGGCAAACCCAGGGAAGCAAATGGGGCCCTGCAGGCCCCAGGTCAACCCCAGGCAATAGAACTGGGCGTGGCCCAGGTGGGTGGGGCACTCCTTGGAGGCTTAAGCCCAGGTGGCGGGGGCACTTGATTTAGGCTTAAGCCCCTGGCTGTTGTGCTTGTCCTGCGTGCGCACTCCCAGTGGCTTTTTGGGAGTAAAGCCCTGGGCAGCAGCAAGTCCGAGCACCAGAACAACCCAGGCATGCCTAGGGGGACTTTGGAAGTCCAGGTCAACCCCAGGCAAGCGAATGGGCCTTGCAGCCTCCAGGTCAATCCCAGGTAAGCGAATGGCGCCTTGCAGCCACCAGGTCAAGCCCCTGCAAGCCTATGGGGACCTGCAGCCACCAGGTCAACCCCAGGCAAGAG